>NC_081552.1:13312025-13419525 GCF_963082655.1 Stomoxys calcitrans | reverse complement strand
TCTCGAAATTTGGCAGGAAGGATTCTCTTTTGACTCTCAACATTAATGGTGAATTTTACACAAATCGGTTCATATTTACATATAGCTCTCATAAATAAATATATATATACAGGGTTGCCCAAAAAGTAATTGCGGACTTTTTTAAAAGAAAGTAAATGCATTTTTAATAAAACTTAGAATGAACTTTAATCAATCATATACTTTATTTACACTTTTTTTCTAAAGCAAGCTAAAAGTAACAGCTGATAACTGACAGAAGAAAGAATGCAATTACAGAGTCACAAGCTGTGAAAAAATTTGTCAACGCCGACTATATGAAAAATCCGCAATAACTTTTTGGGCAACCCAATAGTTCCCATATAAACCGATCTCCCGATTTGACTCCTGCGGCCACATGAAGCCGCAATTTTTGTCCAATTTGGCTGTAATTGAGCATATAGTGTTCCGTTATGACTTCCAACAACTGTGCGAAATACGGCCCAAATCAGTCTATAACCTGATATAGCTCCCATATAAACCGGTCTCTCGATTATCCTTGTTCGGTTCGTAGAAGCTTTAGTTTTTGCTGGTTTAGTATGCAAGTATGTAATAAAATTTTTTCTCACTGTAGTTCAGTGAACCAATTTCTGTTGTATGAAAATCCCCAGCTTTGCCATATATTATTCTTAAACAAAAGCCAAATCTCAATTGGCTATAATGGCAACTGATTTAACATCATTTTCATTAATAATGGGTATAAGCGAGAGCTTGGCGTTTCAATCCTTTGTTCTTAACAAAAGACTTGATATTCAGCTATGAAAATGGCAAGAGGGCGGTTATAATTTACACTTGATTAGTTTTGACGCTTAACAAAAGTTAGGGCAACGCAAAAACAAAAAACTTCAAAACGAAAAGTTTTTTGAGATATAAGCGAAAAAATAAACTTTTGGCAAAACTTAGACAGCAGCAACAAAATTAATGAGTTGTAGCAAAATAAGGAGAAACAAGTAAAAGCGTGCTAAGTTCAGCCGGGCCGAATCTTATATACCCTCCACCATGCAGCGCATTGGTCGAGTCCTTTTCCCGACATCTCTTCTTAGGCAAAAAATGATATAAGAAAAGATTTGCTCTGCTATTAGAGCGATATAAAGATATGATCCGGTTTAGACCACAATTAAATTATATGTTGGAGACCTGTGTAAAATGTCAGCCAATTCGAATAAGAATTGCGTCCATTGGGGGCTCAAGAAGTAAAATAGAGAGATCGATTTATATGGGAGCAGTATTAGGGTATAGACCGATTCGGACCTAATTTGACAAGTATGTTGAAGGTCATGAGAGGATCCGTTGTACAAAATTTCAGGCAAATCGGATAATAATTGCGGCCTCTAGAGGCTCAAGAAGTCAGGATCCCAGATTGGTTTATATGGCAGCTACATCAGGTTAGGAACCGAATTGAATCATACTTAACACAGTTGTTGGATTTCATAACAAAACACGTCGTGCAAAATTTCATTCCAATGGGGTAAGAATTGCGCTCTCTAGAGGCTCAAGAAGTCAAGACCCAACATCGGTTTATATGGCAGCTATACCAGGTTATGAACCGATTTCAATCATACTTAGCACAGTTGTTAGAAGTGATAGTAAAACACTATGTGCAAAATTTCAGTCAAATCGGATGAGAATTGCGCCCTCTAGAGGCTCAAGAAGTCAAGACCCAAGATCGGTTTATATGACAGCTATACCAGGTTATGGACCAATTTGAACCATACTTAGCACAGTTGTTAGAAGTGATACTAAAACACTATGTGCAAAATTTCAGTCAAATCGGATGAGAATTGCGCCCTCTAGAGGCTTAAGAAGTCAAGACCCAAGATCGGTTTATATGACAGCTATATCAAAACATGGACCGATATGTAGGGGTGCGACCTACACTAATAAGAAGTATATGTGCAAAATTTCAAGCGGCTAGCTTTACTCCTTCGGAAGTTAGCGTGCTTTCGACAGACAGACGGACGGACGGACATACGGACGGACGGACATGGCTAGATCGACATAAAATGTCACGACGATCAAGAATATATATACTTTATGGGGTCTCAGACGAATATTTCGAGTAGTTACAAACAGAATGACGAAATTAGTATACCCCCCATCTTATGGTGGAGGGTATAAAAACAAGTAAAAGCGTGCTAAGTTCGGCCGGGCCGAATCTTATATACCCTCCACCATGGATCGCATTTGTCGAGTTATTTTCCCGGCATCTCTTCTTAGGCAAAAAAGGATATTAGAAAAGATTTGCTCTGCTATTAGGGCAATATCAAGATATGGTCCAGTTTGAACCACAATTAAATTAGATATTGTTGGATATCATAACAAAATACTTCGCGCAAAAAATCGTTCAAATCGGATAAGAATTCCGCCCTCTAGAGGCTCAAGTAGTCAAAACCCAAGATCGGTTCATATGGCAGCTATATCAGGTTATGGACCGATTTGAACCATACTTGGCACATTTGTTGGATATTATAATAAAACGCGCCGAGCAAAATTTCATCCCAATCGGATAAGAATTGCGTACTCTAAAGACTCAAGAAGTCAAGACCCAAGATCGGTTTATATGGCAGCTATATCAAAACATGGACCGATATGGCTCATTTACAATACCAACCGACCTATACTAATACGAAGTATTTGTGCAACATTTCAGGCGGCTAGCTCTACTCCTTCGGAAGTTAGCGTGCTTTCGACAGACGGACGGACGGACGGACAGACGGACGGACATGGCTATATCGACATAAAATTTCACGACGATCAAGAATATATACACTTTATGGGGTCTCAAACGAATATTTCGAGTAGTTACAAACAGAATGACGAATTTAGTATACCCCCCATTCTATGGTGGAGGATATAAAAATATTTAACAATAAATAGCAAAATTAATAGCAAGCAACAAATTAAGGCATATTTAGCAACAACGACAAAAAAACTTGTTTATTAAAAAATGCAGCAAGACACATTTAAGATTCAGAAAGAGAGAGAGAGAGAGAGAGTGGGCAAATATTATGTGCAGATTTTTATATTTTATTTAAACGTGTATACCCACCTCCATTGGAGTGGGTGTATACTAATCAAGTCTGTAATACCTCGAAACATTGATCCGCAGCCCCATAAAAAAATTATAATCTTGATTGTCTTGACATTTTAACTCGACCTAGGCATGTACGTCCGTCCCTCCATCCGTCTGTGGTTGTACAAATAACGATATCCATTTGAAATTTTACACATAGACTTCTTATTGAGACAGGTCGTTGTGGACGGCAATTTGGCCATATCGGTTCAGATTTGGATAAAACTCCCATATAAGGTGGTCTTTCGAATTGACATCTGAAGCCCCTAGAAGGCGGAAATATCAAACGATTTGGCATAAATTTTTCAAGGGGTGTTCTGTTACAACTTCGATAAACCGTGTCAAGTACAGTCCAAGTCGGTCTATAACCTGATATAGCTCCCATCAGGGACGTAGCCAGGGGACGGGGGCCAAGGGGCATGGCCCAACAGACAAGACGGACATGGCTAGATCGTCTTAGATTTTTTCGACAATCAAGAGTATATATACTTTATATGATCGGAAATGGATATTTCGATGTGTTGCATACGGAATGATAAAATGAATATAGCTCATCCTTCGGTGGTGGGTATAAAAACAAATATTAATCATCGAAAATCGCTCCATTGCTTTGCAAAATATACCCCATTAAGATCTACAGATTATTGCATGTGTTTGAACCAATTGTCGAAGCTCTTTTGCCACTCTGATTGATCTGAAAAACGTTGACTTTTCATTTTATTTTTAACGTTCGAGAATAAAAGGTAGTCATTCGGTGTCATGTCAGTACTTTGCGGCAGATGACTCATCAGATCGATGTTTTGAGTGCTCAAAAATGCAGTTGTTTGAGCCGATGTGTGAGAGCTTGCATTGTCGTGGTGAAGAGTGATCCGCCTGCGGCGGTTTGTTTTCCTAATTTCTTGAAAGACAACTGGCAAACAAATTATTGTTTATCACTCAGAATTGACTGTTCTACGTTGTTCTAGTGGTACGATTGCGACATATCCAGTTTTTCCGCAAAATCAGGCGATGATTTGCTTGAAAGTGCTTCGTGCGTTAGCAACTTTTGTTGGATTTGGCTCATCTTGAAACACCCATACAGTCGACTGCTGCTAAATTTTGGACTCATACGAGTAAATCCACGATTCATCACGTGTCACATTGTCATAGACATGTTTCGAAGCACCACAATCGTATTTTTGGACGATTTCTTTGGACCAATCGACACGATCCATTATTTGAGCGATTGATAAATTGTGTGGAATCCAATGCAAACAAATTTTTTGATGGTCAAATGCTCATGCTATTTTGAACGTATGCTGGTCCCACTAATGCCTAAGGTAGTCTCAATTTCACTATAGGTCACATGACGATCTTGCAATATCAGTTGGCGCTCAGCATCCATGGTTTTTGGAAGAACATCTGATTTTGGACGCCCTTCACAAAATTCATCTTGAAGTGAACTACGACCTCGATTGAATTCACCATGCCACCGATAAATCTTGGTCCTTTATAGAGCTTCATCACCAAAAATTGAATTTAGTTCATCGATGTACTATTGTTGAGTTAATCGACGTCGAAAATTTTAAAAATAATTGCTCGAAAATGTTCACGATTTAATTCCATTTTTTGGACGAGATGAATCTTTGAAATTACTGTAAACAACACAAAGTACGTATATTCTCAAAAATGTCAAGCTTTACGATGGAGCTGTCAGTTGGCAGATTGCAACACAATAGTTGTCCAATCTCAATATATAAAAGACAACCCTCGCATACCCCCGTCCTTTGGTGGTGGGTATAACAAGTAAAATCATACTTCCCTTATTCAAATCCATCTTATCCAACAATACCAATAGCAACAAACAGACACAATTTTACAGAACTTATTTGTCCTCTGTGATACCTACAAAATATCCGACGTGCCTTTTGTTTGGTTTGTCTGTTTGCGCTTTCTTTTTATGCCCACCACCATAGAACCACCATAACACCTCGAAAAATTCGTCTAAGACCTTAAAAAGTATATACATTCTTGATCGTTTTAACGTTTGGATTCGATCTAGCCATGTCAATCCGTCTGCCGAAATCATGATAGCGGACGAACTCGTAAAGCTAGCCGCTTGAAATTTTGCACAGATACTTAATATTGATGTAGATTGCAAATGAGCCATATCGGTTCAGATTGAAATTTAGCTCCCATATAAACCGATCTCCCTATTCGACTTCTTGAGCCCCTGGAAGCCGGCAATTTTTGTTCGATTTGACGGAAATTTTGTATGTAGTGTTCCGTTATGACTTCCAATAACTGTGCCAAATACGCTCCAAATCGGTCTATAACCTGATATAAACCGATCTCCAAAATTTGATTTCTTGAGCCCTTACAAGCCGCAATTTTTGTTCGATTTGGTTAAAATTTTCCATGTGTTGTTCCGTTACGACTTCCGACAACTGTGCCAAGTACGGTCTTAATCGGTCTATAACTTGATATAGCTCCTATACAAACTGTACTCCCGATTTAATTTCTTGAGCCCTTACAAGCCGCAATTTTTGTCCGATTGGGCTGAAATTTAGCATTAAAAATGTATGCCTTTAAACTAAATTTATTTTGTATAAACTTTTAACAAAATCCATGGTGGTTGGTTCCCAAGATTCGGACTGGCTAAACTTAGCACTCTTTTACTTGTTTCGGCTTCAGACCCTCTATAGGCAGATTGGTATGTTTGTATCTAAATATATTCCGATCTGAGCCATATTTGGGTCGGATGTCGGTAGGCCTTAAACAACTCAATGCGTCAAATTTCAGCGAAATGGGGCAATAAATTAAGGTTTGAAGGTCTTCGAGCTATATCCAATATATGGTCCGATTTGGCCCTTTCAGAAGAAGAACTTAACCTGCGTTCAGCAAAAAGATGTATCTGTGCCAAATTTGAGCTCAATACTTCCATTTTTATACCCACCACCGAAGGATGGGGGTATATTAATTTTGTCATTCCGTTTGCAACACATCGAAATATCTATTTCCGACCCTATAAAGTATATATATTCTTGATAAGCGTAAAAATCTAAGATGATCTAGACATGCCCGTCCGTCTGTCTGTTGAAATCACAGTCTTTAAAAATGAAGATATTGAGCTGAAATTTTGCACAGATTCTTTTTTTGTCCATAAGCAGGTTAAGTTCGAAGATGGGCTATATCGGACTATATCTTGATATAGCCCCATATAGACCGATCCGCCGATTTAGGGTCTTAGGCCCATAAAAGCCACATTTATTATCCCATTTTTTTTTGAAATTTTGGGTAGTGAGTTGTGTAAGGTACTTCGACATCCTTCGTCAATTTGGCTCAGATCGGTCCAGATTTGGATATAGCTGTCATATAGACCGATCCTCAGATTTAGGGTCTTAGGACCATAAAAGCCACATTTATTATCCGATTTTGACAAAATTCGGGACAGTGAATTGTATTAGGCCCATCGACATCCTCCGTCAATTTGGCGCAGATCGGTCCAGATTTGAATATAGCTGCCATATAGACCGATCCTCCGGTTAAGGGTCTTAGGCCAACAAAAGCCACATTTATTATCCGATTTTGATGAAATTCGGGACAGTGAGTTGTGTAAGGCCCATCGACATTCTTCGTTAATTTGGCTCAAATCGGTCCAGATTTGGATATAGCCGCCATATAGATCGATCCTCCGATTTATGGTGTAAGGCCCATAAAAGACACATTCATTATCCGATTTTGCTGAAATTTGGGACAGTGAGTTGTGTTAGGCCCTTTGACATACTTCTTCAACCAGATCGGTTCAGATTTAGATATAGCTGCCATATAGACCGATTTCTTGATTTATGGTTTTGGGCCCATAAAATGCTCATTTATTGTCTGATGTCGCCGAAATTTGGAATAGTGAGTTAAGTTAAGCCCCTTGACATACTTCTGCAATATCGCACAGATCGGTCCAGATTTGGATATAGCTGCCATATAGACTGATATCTAGGTTTTAGGTTTTGGGGCGATAAAAGACACATTTATTGTCCGATGTCGCTGAAATTTGACACAGTGAGGTTGGTTAGGCTCTTCGACGTCCTTCTTCAATTTTGCCCAGAGCGGTCCAGATTTGCATATAGCTGCCATATAGACCGATCTCTCGATTTAAGGTTTAGGGCCCATAAAAGAGGCATTTATTGTCCGATTTCGCCGAAAGTTGGGACAGTGCTTTTTGTTAGGCTTTTCGACATGTTTATACAACTTGGCCCAAATCGACCCAGATTTGGATATAGCTGCAATGTAGGCCGATATCTCGATTTAAAGTCTTGGCCCCATAAAAGGCGCATTTATAATCCGATTTCACTGAAATTTGACACAGTGACTTATGTTCGGCTTTTCGACATCGTGTCGTATATAGTTCAGATCGGTATGAGGTATATGAGTATAAGGTATGAAATTTTCACCGAATTTTGATGAAATGTGGTTTACATATATACCCGAGGTGGTGGGTATCCAAAGTTCGGCCCGACTGAACTTAATGCCTTTTTACTTGTTGAAGATTGTAGAGTGATTACAACAGACGCACGGACGGAAGGACAGACGGACGGACATCTTGAAATCGGACCTCGAAATCTTTTTTTAAAGACTAAATTTCAATTATTTTCATTTTTAAACGTCAATGAAATTTTTTCTAGAGAGAGGTTAAAAAAAAAGTAATAAATTCTTTTTATAGGTAATATTTAAAAAAAATTCTAAAGGTAAAATATCAACCAAATTTTTCGGAAGATAAAATTTTAAACAAATGTTTTTTAAAACAAAGTTTCTATAAAATATTTTTTTTAAAAATAAAATTAAAAAAAATATATTAAAAAAAAAATTCTTATAAACTTTTTCTAATAAATATAATAAAAAAATTAAAAAAAAAATTCTACAAACAAAATTTTGATTCAATTTTTATAAAAAACAAAAATTCGATTAATTATTTTCTAAAAAAATACCAACATTTAACTTTGTCTTAAGGCTAAAATGCAAAATAATTTTAAAAAGAAAAAATGTGTGAGATTTTTTTAACAAACTATGACTAAAAATCGTTAAAGTTAATATTTGCATAAAATAGAAAAAAATTATAAAAATTTCGTCGAAAGAAAAATGTTAACAAAATTGTCTCCGTGGTGAAAATTTACAATGAAATTCCTTAAATCTTAACAAAAAAATTTAAATTTTGAATTTGTAACTCCCAGAAGGAAGAGAAATTGACCCATTGATAAGTATACCGATCGACTCAGAATCACTTTCTGATTCGTCTGTCTGTTTGTCCGTCTGTCCATGTTAATTTGTATACAAAATAAAGGCCGCAATTTTCATCCGAATATTGTAAAAAAATCTGCTCAGATTTGGCTATAGCTCCCTTATGTATGTTCGTCCGATTTGGACTAAAATTTCAACTATATCGTCATTAGTAAACCGATTCTCACGAAATTTTGCACGAGGAATTATATTATAAGTCTCGACATGATTCGTGAATTTCAAAGATATCAGATTTAGATATACCTTCCATATATATGATTGTCCGATTTGTGCTAATATTACAAAAATTCGGTCATTTGTTAATCGATTCACACGAAAATTGGCCTATTGGCCCTCATGACTCCCATTATTGCTATTGAATTTAATAGAAATCGGTTCAGATTTAGATATAGATCCCATATATATGTATCTACCGATTAAGTTGTTGTACCACCACTTGCATATGCTGTTCTGTTTTTACTTCCAACAACTATGTCAAATAAGGTCCAAATCGGTGTTTAACCTGATATAGCTCCCTTATAAACCGATCTGCCGATTTGATGTTTTGAGCCCTTATAAGCCGCAATTTTTGTCCGATTTGGCTGAAATTTTGCAGATAGTGTGTCCTTACAAACTTCCAACAACTGTGCTAAGTACGGTCCAAATTGGTCTGTAACCTGACCATAGCTCCCGTATCCACCCATCTCACAAATAATTTTCTAAGGACCCAAGAAGCTCAAAAATTTGGCTGATTTAGCAGAAATGTTGTACGTAAAGTACACTTGTGCCACTTAAATAAGTTCATTTTTAGCAGAACCACCACCATGGGTTCTGGGTTCCTTAGAATCGGCTCTGCCAAACTTACCTCGTTTTTATTTGTTAGTAATTAAGTCTGGATACAACTTCTCACTTTTCATGTTTCGTCAGGCTACAAAATTGCCATTTAATAAACTGCTGTGACTAATTAAGCATTAAGTGGAAATTGCAGGAGTAGTGCTAATGTGTAAGTAATTACCCATATTACAAAACTAATGAGCACTCACAATAATCAAAACTATGCAATTAAACGGAATAGTTTTGTTTATGGTGTTGTCAATAAAGGCGAATTCATTTAATTGTTAAGCAATTATTGACTTTTATTGCCTACATAAAGACCTTTGTGGCAAGCCCAATCCTTGTCCTTACAAGTGTGTAATGGTGTTAGCACTTATATTCACTTATTTAGAAGTTATTTCGTGTAAAAAATAATAAGTGAGATATATTCGCAACAAAATAGAAATTCGACGCTATTTGAGTTTTATAAAAATTATAAACAAATTTAAAAAACAATTAAAAACGTCCGCGCCGAACTTTGTATACCTACCAATATGCATCCATCCTCTTTTATAACAACTCCACCATATCTTCTTCTTATATATAACAAGTAAGAGCGTGCTAAGTTCGGTCGGGCCGAATCTTATATACCCTCCACCATTGATCGCATTTGTCGAGTTTTATGCGCGGTATCTCTTTTTAGGCAAAAAAAGATATAAGAAAAGATTTGCTCTGCTATTAGAGCGATATCAAGATAGGGTCCGGTTTGGACCACAATTAAATTATATATTGGAGACCTGTGTAAAGCCAATTCGAATAAGAATTGCGCCCTTTGGGGGCTCAAGAAGTAAAATCGAGAGATCGATTAATATGGGAGCTGTATCGGGCTATAGACCGATTCAGACCATAATAAACACGTATGTTGATGGTCATGAAAGAATCCGTCGTACAAAATTTCAAGCAAATCGGATAACAATTGCGACCTCTAGAGGCTCAAGAAGTCAAGATCCCAGATCGGTTTATATGGCAGCTATATCAGGTTATAAACCGATTTGAACCATACTTGGCACAATTGTTGGATATCATAACAAAATACGTCGTGCAAAATTTCATTCCAATCGGATAAGATTTGCGCCTTCTAGAGGTTCAAGAAGTCAAGACTCAAGATCGGTTTATATGGCAGCTATATCAGGTTATTGACCGATTTAAACCATACTTAGCACAATTGTTGGATATCATATCAAAACACGTCGTGCAAAATTTCATATAAATCGGATAAGAATTGCGCCCTCTAGAGGCTCAAGAAGTCAAGACCCAAGATCGGTTTATATGACAGCTATACCAGATTGTGAACCGATTTAAATCATACTAAGCACAGTTGTTGAAAGTAATACCAAAACACTACGTGCAAAATTTTAGTTAAATCGGACGATAATTGCGCCCTCTAGAGTCTCAAGAAGTCAAGACCCAAGATCGGTTTATATGACAGCTATACCAGATTATGAACCGATTTAAACCATACTTGGCACAATTGTTGCACATCATAACAAAATACGACGTGCAAAATTTCATTTCAATCGGATAAGATTTGCGCCCTCTAGAGGCTCAAGAAGTCAAGACCCAAGATCGGTTTATATGACAGCTATACCAGATTATGAACCGATTTGAAACATACTTGGCACAATTGTTGGATATCATAACAAAATACGTCGTGCAAAATTTCATTCCAATCGGATAAGATTTGCGCCTTCTAGAGGTTCAAGAAGTCAAGACTCAAGATCGGTTTATATGGCAGCTATATCAGGTTATTGACCGATTTAAACCATACTTAGCACAATTGTTGGATATCATATCAAAACACGTCGTGCAAAATTTCATTAAAATCGGATAAGAATTGCGCCCTCTAGAGGCTCAAGAAGTCAAGACCCAAGATCGGTTTATATGGCAGCTATATCAGGTTATGGACCGATTTAAACCATACTTGGCACAATTGTTGGATATCATAACAAAATACGACGTGCAAAATTTCATTCCAATCGGATAAGATTTGCGCCTTCTAGAGGTTCAAGAAGTCAAGACCCAAGATCGGTTTATATGGCAGCTATATCAAAACATGGACCGATATGGCTCATTTACAATACCAACCGACCTATACTAATACGAAGTATTTGTGCAACATTTCAGGCGGCTAGCTCTACTCCTTCGGAAGTTAGCGTGCTTTCGACAGACGGACGGACGGACGGACAGACGGACGGACATGGCTATATCGACATAAAATTTCACGACGATCAAGAATATATACACTTTATGGGGTCTCAAACGAATATTTCGAGTAGTTACAAACAGAATGACGAAATTAGTATACCCCCCATCCTATGGTGGAGGGTATAAGAATCAATTTGTGTTTGTTTGTCGGTTTGTTTGTATGTTTGTTTGTGTGTTCCTTATAGACTCAAAAACGGCTGAACCGATTTTCATTAAATTTTCACCGACGATGCATAATGACCCCGTGGTGAAAAAATAGGGTACTAGATATTTTGATATCTAATTTTTCGACCATAGCAATATGGGTCTCAAATGAAAGGTCTTTGGTATTGAAGCACGACTCTGATATCAATATTCAGGAAAAAGTGTCTATGGGGCCATCCCACCCCCATAACACCACCTAAATGGGACGTGTTTGCTGAAAATTGCAATATGGGGCTCAATTTCAGAGCCAGGTCATTGAGTGGCCGCCCCATCCCAAAACAACTCCAAACCGGTCATGTCTGCCGACTATGGGAATATGGGGCTCAAATGAGAGGTATTTCGAAGTAGAACTCGAATTTGAAGTCAACATTCAGGACCAACTGTCTAGAGGATGTTCCACCCCCATAACAACCCCCAAATAATAAGTATTTGCTCGCCATGACCATTTGGGTCTTAACCAAAGTGGAGCTCGATATTTATAGTTTTTAGGTTTATATGTCCATACCGGACATATTTGCAGACTTTTGCATTAAGGGTTTTAAGTGAAAGGTACTTGAGATTAGAAAACGAATTTAATATCCAACTTTGAGACCAATGGTAATATAGGGTTCAAATAAATTATATTTGAGAGTAGAGCACGATGCTGATTTATTTTCGGAGCTAAGTGTTTGGGGGACCACCCCCCTTGCCCAAAACACACATAAATCGGACATATTTACCGACCAAATCAGTGTTGAGCTCAATTGAAAGGTATTGAAGAGAGCATGCATTTTATAGCCACTTTCGAAACCAATTTTCTGGGGGTCTACCCCTTCCCCAAAACAAACAGCAATTATTTACTTGCCATAGCAATTTCTCTTTCCCACAACACCCCACAAAGAGTACAAATGAAAGGTATTTGAGATTTTAAAACGAATTTGGGCCTCATCCTATAAACTCCCCATAAACCAATGCCAATAAGGGGCTTTTATATATGGTATGGCATATTAGAGCAGGGCTAAATGTTTGTGGGACCACCTCACTTCCGATAAAACCGCTAAATCAGACATTCGTATTTACCGGTCATGGCAATATGGGACTCAAATGAAAGGCATTTGGGAGTCGATCACGAAATTCATACCCACTATCAGGACCACGTTTCTGGTCCTGAAATGTTTGAAATTATGGGGCTTAAACAAAACCATTTTCTACCAGTATGCTGATGTTATTTCAGGGTCCGCCCCCTAAACTACCTTCAAACCGGCCATGTTTGCCTACTATGGCCATAAATATATAATAGGTATTTGATAGTAGAAAACGATTTTAATATCCAATTCTGAGGCCAAGTGTTTGGGGGTCGTCTCACCCCATAAACTCTCCAAACCAATGGCAATTGGGGCTCAAATAAAAGAAATTTGAGAGTACAGCACGATGCCGATATTTTTTCAGGGCTAAGTGTGTGAGTGGCCACCCCACCCTACATACCCCCAAACTGGACATATTTGTGGATTATGGCATAAAGGGGCTCAAATCTGATATCGGTTTTATAGCTTGGTGTTTCAGGGAGGCCTCACCTTATAAACTCCCCCTAATCCACACATTTATACTGACTATAGCTATATGTAGCTCAAATGTGGTTTTTTCGAGAAGAATATGAATCTGATATCCATGAATGAAGTAGATCTAACATCCAAACTTTGATGGGCAGACCCTCCCCTTATCCTTTTTCTAAAATGCCAGGTCTCGGAGATAAGTGAGACAATTAAAAGAAGTTTAGTTTATGTATAATGATTCAAAAACAGAAATTTGGTCATCTTATTTAGGGTGGAATATCTATTGGGTTGCCTAAAAAGTAATTGCGGATTTTTAAAAGAAAGTAAATGCATTTTTAATAAAACTTAGAATGAACTTTAATCAAATATATAATTGCCATTTTGTTCGATAACCTTTTGCCATCTTCCTGCCAAATTTAGTATTCCATGCTCATAGAACTTCTGGCCTTTATCTGCAAAAAACTGAACCAAGTGCGATTTTATAGCCTCATCATTGCTGAAAGTTTTACCATTTAAGGAGTTCTGCAAAGATCGAAATAAATGGCAGTCTGATGGTGCAAGGTCAGGGCTATATGGTGGATGCATCAAAAGTTCCCAGCCAAGCTCACTCAGTTTTTGGCGAGTGACCAAAGATGTGTACGGTCTAGCGTTGTCCTGGTGGAATATGACACCTTTACGATTGACCAATTCTGGTCGCTTCTCCTTGATGGCTGTATTCAATTTGTCCAATTGTTGACAGTAAACATCCGAATTAATCGTTTGGTTGCTTGGAAGCAGCTCAAAATATACCACACCCTTCCAATCCCACCAAACAGACAGCATAACCTTCTTTTGGTGGATATCAGCCTTTGAAGTGGTTTGAGCTGGTTCACCATGCTTGGACCATGATCGTTTTCGACTAACGTTGTTGTAAACAATCCATTTTTCATCTCCAGTTATGATTCGTTTTAAAAACGGATCGAATTCATTGCGTTTAAGGTGCATATCACAAGCGTTGATTCGGTTTGTTAAATGAATTTCTTTCAATACATGTGGTACCCATATTAAAATTGACGCCAAACAAACACATGTAAACAAAATTTCGCGCACTTTTTTTCTAAAGCAAGCTAAAAGTAACAGCTGATAACTGACAGAAGAAAGAATGCAATTACAGAGTCACAAGCCGTTGAAAAAATTTGTCAACGCCGACTATATTACTATTATATTACCGACAATTACTTTTTGGGCAACCCAATACCTACTGCTTCAAATTTCAGCGAAATCGGGTAATAAATAGAGATTTTATCAGACCCTTAATCGGGAGATCGGTCTATATGGTAGCTTTATATAAATATAGTCCGATATGAACCATATTTAGGTCAGATGTTGGGAGGTGGTAAAACTACTCACTATTTAAAATTTCAGCGAAATCGGATAAAAAATAAAGGCTTTAGACCCTTTATCGGAAAATCGGTCTATATAGCAGCTATGTCCAAATATGGTCCGATTTGGCCCGTTCAGTAGGAGTCTGGCAAACAGTTTACATTTCTCTTCTACCATTTTGGCAAAGTTTGCCTTAACACCAATTTTTTGGCCAAACAAATACCATAAGCTATTTATTCTCCAGGCTTTTTTTGCCTCTTCTGCTTCTAACTAAATAATCTGCACACAGCAACATTTTATATAGCGCCTCCATGTCGGACAATTTGAACACTCGTCGGACAGAGTGGCTGCTTAACTGACAAAAAGTCTTAACAACAACAACAGCTGTAAACATAGATCTTTCATTTTTAATTGGCAATAGAAAAAAAAGTAAAACAAAAAAACAAAAAAAAAAACAAAACAAGTAAAAGCGTGCTAAGTTCGGCCGGGCCGAATCTTATATACCCTCCACCATGGATCGCATTTGTCGAGTTCTTTTCCCGGCATCTCTTCTTAGGCAAAAAAGGATATAAGAAAAGAGTTGCTCTGCTATTCAAACGATATCAAGATATGGTCCGGTTCTGACCACAATTAAATTATATGTTGGAGACCTGTGTAAAATTTCAGCCAATTCGTATAAGAATTGCGCCCATTGGGGCTCACAAAGTAAAATAGAGAGAACGATTTATATGGGATCTGTATCGGGCTATAGACCGATTCAGACCATAATAAACACGTTTGTTGATGGTCATGAGAGGATCCATCGTACAAAATTTCAGGCATATCGGATAATAATTGCGACCTCTAGGGGTCCAGAAGTCAAGATCCCAGATCGGTTTATATGGCAGCTATATCAGGTTATGAACCGATTTGAACCTTATTTGACACAGTTGTTGAAAATAAAAATAAAATACGTCATGCAAAATTTCAGCCAAATCGGATAGGAATTGCGCCCTCTAGAAGCTCAAGAAGTCAAATCCCCAGATCTGTTTATATGACAGCTATATCAGGTTATGGACCGATTTCAACCATACTTGGCACAGTTGTTGGATATCATAACAAAACACGTCGTGCAAAATTTCATTCCAATCGGATTAGAATTGCGCCCTCTAGAGGGTCAAGAAGTCAAGATCCTATATCGGTTTATATGGCAGCTATATCAGGTTATGGACCGATTTGAACCATACTTGGCACAGTAGTTGGATATAATAACAAAACACGTCGTGCACAATTTCATTTCAATCGGATAAGAATTGCGCACTCTAGAGGCTCAAGAAGTCAAGACCCAAGATCGGTTTATATGGCAGCTATATCAGGTTATGAACCGATTTGAACCATACTTGGCACAGTTATTGGATATCATAACAAAACACGTCGTGCAAAATTTCATTCTGATCGGATAAGAATTGCGCTCTTTAGAGGCTCAAGAAGTCAAGACCCAAGATCGGTTTATATGGCAGCTATATCAAGTTATGGACCGATTTAAACTATACTTAGTACAGTTGGTGGATATCATAACAAAACACGTCGTGCAAAATTTCATCCCAATCGGATAAGAATTGCGCACTCTAGAGGCTCAAGAAGTCAAGACCCAAGATCGGTTTATATGCCAGCTATATCAAAACATGGACCGATATGGCCCATTTACCATACCAGCTGACCTACACTAATAAGAAGTATTTGTGCAAAATTTCAAGCGGCTAGCTTTACTCCTTCGGAAGTTAGCGTGCTTTCGACAGACAGACGGACGGACGGACAGACGGACGGACATGGCTAGATCGACATAAAATGTCACGACGATCAAGAATATATATACTTTATGGGGTCTCAGACGAATATTTCGAGTAGTTACAAACAGAATGACGAAATTAGTATACCCCCCATCTTATGGTGGAGGGTATAAAAACAAGTAAAAGCGTGCTAAGTTCGGCCGGGCCGAATCTTATATACCCTCCACCATGGATCGCATTTGTCGAGTTATTTTCCCGGCATCTCTTCTTAGGCAAAAAAGGATATTAGAAAAGATTTGCTCTGCTATTAGGGCAATATCAAGATATGGTCCAGTTTGAACCACAATTAAATTAGATATTGTTGGATATCATAACAAAATACTTCGCGCAAAAAATCGTTCAAATCGGATAAGAATTCCGCCCTCTAGAGGCTCAAGTAGTCAAAACCCAAGATCGGTTCATATGGCAGCTATATCAGGTTATGGACCGATTTGAACCATACTTGGCACATTTGTTGGATATTATAATAAAACGCGCCGAGCAAAATTTCATTCCAATCGGAAAAGAATTGCGCACTTTAGAGGTTCAAGAAGTCAAGACCCAAGATCGGTTTATATGGCAGCTATATCAAAACATGGACCGATATGGGCCATTTACAATACCATCCGACCTACACTAATAAGAAGTATTTGTGCAAAATTTCAAGCGGCTAGCTTAACTCCTTCGGAAATAAGCGTGCTTTCGCCAGACAGACGGACAGATGGACAGACGGATGGACATGGCTAGATCGACATAAAATGTTATGGGGTCTCAGACGAATATTTCGAGTAGTTACAAACAGAATGACGATATTAGTATACCCCCCATTCTAGGGTGGACGGTATAAAAACCAAAAATGAAAAATGAAAACCCCAAACTCAATGTACAATATATGGAAGCCCGAAAGCATCACAACAACAAAAATTGGGCAAAATATATATTACAGGGTGTTTATGGGTGTGTATGTTTGTGTGTGAAAATAGGTCGATATCACTCAACCATAATGGTCGTCATGCATGAATACAATGCATGCAAGAATTATAAACAACCTGAAACAAAAACAAATTGACGTCAAATGGACATTATTTCAAATATTCAAATTTGTTTTTGTCTTATTTTTCTTAGATAAGTTCATGCAAATGTTGGCCAGGACTGCGCCTCAAATGGTCCATCCGCTTAATCCAATTTTGGCATGCTCTTTCCCATGCGTCAATTGTAGCGGGCTTGTCTTCAACATTGCCCAAAAAAAAAAAAATAGTCTAACGGCCTTAAATCGCACGTTTTAGGCGGATAATTGAACGTTCCCGAACGTGAAATAAAATGTTCACCGAACTCGCCTCTCAATAAGTCCATTGCTACGCGTGCCATATGTCATGAAAGTCAAGCTCTTGCATTTTTGGCAAAAAAAAAGTTGGATATCATCTTATGGTAGCACTCACCATTCATAGTTATGTTACGAGTCCAATGATGTCACCAGCCCATAAACCAAACTGTGACTTTTTATACCCACCACTATAGGGTAGGGGGTACATTCATTTAGTCGTTCCGTTTGTAATACATCGAAATATCAATTTCCGACCCTACAAAGTATATATATTTCAGATCGTGGTAAAATACTAAGACGATTTAACGATGCCCATGTGTCTGTCCGTCTGCTCTAATCACTCTACAGCCTTCAAAAATTAATATATTGAGCTGAAATTCGGCGCAGATTCGTCTTTTTGATGCACGCTGGTTAAGTTCTTGAACGGATGAAATCGGACCATATTTGGATATAGCTGCTATATAGACCGATCTGCCAGTAAAGGGTCTAATGCCAATAATTGCTTTATTATACCCTCCACCATAAGATGGGGGGTATACTAATTTCGTCATTCTGTTTGTAACTACTCGAAATATTCGTCTCAGACCCCATAAAGTATATATATTCTTGATCGTCGTGACATTTTATGTCGATCTAGCCATGTCCGTCCGTCTGTCCGTCCGTCCGATCGTCCGTCTGTCTGTCGGAAGCACGCTAACTTCCGAAGGAGTAAAGCTAGCCGCTTGAAATTTTGCACAAATACTTCTTATTAGTGTAGGTCGGTTGGTATTGTAAATGAGCCATATCGGTCCATGTTTTGATATAGCTGCCATATAAACCGATCTTGGGTCTTGACTTCTTGAACCTCTAGAGTGCGCAATTCTTATCCGATTGGAATGAAATTTTGCTCGACGTGTTTTGTTATGATATCCAAAAACTTTGCCAAGTATGGTTCACATCGGTCCATGTTTTGATGTAGCTGCCATATAAACCGATCTTAGGTCTTGACTTCTTGAGCCTCTAGAGCGCGCAATTCTTATCCGATTGGAATGAAATTTTGCACGACGTGTTTTGTTATGATATCCAACAACTGTGCTAAGTATAGTTCAAATCGGTCCATAACCTTATATAGCTGCTATATCAACCGATCTTGGGTCTTGACTTCTTGAGCCTCAAGAGTGCGCAATTCTTATCCGATTGGAATGAAATTTTGCTCGACATGTTTTGTTATAATATCCAATATCTGTGCCAAGTATAGTTCAAATCGGTCCATAACCTGATATAGCTGCCATATAAACCGATCTTGGGTCTTGACTTCTTGAGCTTCTAGAGTGCGCAATTCTTACCCGTTGGAATGAAATTTTGCACGACGTGTTTTCTTATGATATCCAATAACTGTGCCAAGTATGGTTCGAATCGGTCCATGTTTTGATATAGCTGCCATATAAACCGATCTTGGGTCTTGACTTCTTGAACCTCTAGAGTGCGCAATTCTTATCCGATTGGAATGAAATTTTGCTCGACGTGTTTTGTTATGATATCCAACAACTTTGCCAAGTATGGTTCAAATCGATCCATGTTTTGATGTAGCTGACATATAAACCGATCTGGGATCTTGACTTCTTGAGCCTCTAGAGGTCGCAATTATTATCCGATTTGCCTGAAATTATGTACTACGGATCCTCTCATGACCATCAACATACGTGTTTATTATGATCTGAATCGGTCTATAGCCCGATACAGCTCCCATATAAATCGATCTCTCTTTTTTACTTCTTGAGCCCCCCAAGAGCGCAATTCTTATTCGAATTGGCTGACATTTTACACAGGTCTCCAACATGTAATAATATAATAATAGCAGAGCAAATCTCTTGTTATATCCTTTTTTGCCTAAGAAGAGATGCCGGTAGAAGATCTCGGCAAATGCGATCCATGGTGGAGGGTATGTAAGATTCGGCCCGGCCGAACTTAGCACGCTTTTACTTGTTTTTTTCCAATTTTGCTGAAATTTGAAACAGTGAGTAGTTTTAGGCCTCCCGACATCTGAAGCAAAAATGGACTATATTTAGATATAGCTGCCATATAGACCAATCTCCCGATAAAGGGTCTGAAGCCCATAAAAGCTGCATTTATTAACCGATCACACTGAAATTTAAATCATTGAATTGTTTTAAGCTTCCCGACATCCGACCTTAATATGGTTCAGATCGGACTATATTTAGATATAGCTGCCATATAGACCGATAGATACAGCTGCCATATAGACCGATATTCCAATTAGAGGTCTGAAGCTCATAAAAGCTTTATTTATTACCCGATTTGATTGAAATTTGGAGTAGTGAGTTGTTTTAAGCCTTCCGACATCCGACGCAAATATGAGTCAGGTCAGACTTTATAACTATATGACGGCTATATCTAGCTGTCATATAGACCAATCTTCCAATTTAGGGTCTTAATCCCATAAAAAGCAGATTTATTGTCTGAAAATGTTATTTGTTTATGAATGCTCGGGACCTGAATAAGATATAATCGAGACCAACCCCTATTACGATATAACTACGGATATATTAGTGGAGTTATAATAAAATAGGACGATTACTATATCCTTGTTTAATTTGGTCCAGATCGGTCCAGATTTGGTAATAGGTCATCTCTCGATTTAAAATCTTGTCCCTATAAAAAGCGCATTTATTATCTGATTTTGTTGAAATTTGACGCAGTGGCTTATGTTAGACTTTTCGACATCCTTGTCCTATATGATTTAGATCGGGATAAAGCTGCCAAAAAGATCAACATTTTGGTCTACAAAAATGAACAGAAAAAAAATGCCGAATTTGGGTTGCATAAGTTATCCAGTTTTCACCGGATTGTGACGAAAGGGGGTTTACATATATACCCTATGTGGTGGGTATCCAAAGTTCGGCCCGGCCAAACTTAACGCCTTTTTACTTGTTGTGAATTGGTAGCTCATGCAATGCTTCTGGCAGATCTTCACTCCCAAATCGACCATTCTGCTTATTTGCATATAACCTACCATTTTCGACCGATCTGCACAAAATTTGGCACGGATTGTTTCGTTACTGCAAGATTTCATGAAAATCGCTTTAGATTTGGATATAGCTCCCATATATATGTATCGCCCGATTTGCACTTAAATTGCCATAGTAACTACAATTTTCAACCGATCTACCCAAAATTTGGCATGGCTTGTTTCGTTACTGGTCTTAACATATCTGCAAGATTTCATCAAAGTAGGTTCAGATCTGGATGTATATTTATAGCCGGATTTGCACTCATATGGCCGTAGTGACAACAATTTTCAAACGATGTGATCGAAAAAAGTCGGTTCATATTTAGATATAGCTCTCATATACATATATCTATTGGCCGAGTTTATTATTGTAGGGTAGGTGTAGGGTATTATATGGTCGTCTTTGGCCGACTTTAGCCTTTCCTTACTGGGTTTCTTTAAATTAGTTTTTGTTATAATTTCAATTATAAATTTAGACCGATAACAGAATACCATAATGAACCCAATATTCATTTCAAATTAATTGACGTCAAATGTCTTCTTCTGTTTTCCATATTCATTCTACTGAGGATTTTCGTAATTTTTGGAAATTGTATGAAATGCAATTCAAATTAAAGAATCACACAATTCAAATTTATTTGAATGAATATTTACTAATAATTCGTTAGGTGTTAACAAATTCCGATGATGGAGGAATCATTAAATTGTCTTAATTAAAAACACTATTATGGCATTTATTTAATGTGTATAAATAAATTAAATTTTATTCCAATTGACGTCAACCAAGTTTGGGACTTTGTGTGCAGTTGTAAAATACAAATTTCTATGAATATTTCTCTTTTGACGTCACCCGCAAATATCTTAAGGGTATGCTCGAACTTTATTTGAGTTAAGGTGCAGCTTTTGCTCGAAGTAAAAGTCCAACCAAAATGCAACACAGGAAATTTGTAAAAATTTCAATGAAAAAAAAAATTGTCAACATATTTTGTGGAAATAAAATTTTGACGCAGTTTTCTGTGGAAAAAAAAAGCCCAACATAAGTCACTGAGTCAAATTTCAACGAAATAGGATAATAAATGCGCTTTTTATACGGCCAAGACTTTAAATCGAGAGTTCTTTCTATTGAAATCGGGTAATTACGGGCTTCAGACCCCTTATCGGCAGATCGGTCTATATGGCAGCTATATCTAAATATAGTCCGATCTGAAACATATTTGGTTCTAATGTTGTGACTCCTAAAGCTACTCACTGTTTCAAATTTCAGCGAATTCGGATAAAATATAAAGCATTTATGGGCATTAGACCCTTTTTTGAAAAATTGGTCTTTATATAGCAGCTATATCCAAATAAGGTCCGATTTGGTCCGTTGAAGAACTTAACCACGGTGCATCAAAAAGACGTATATGTGCCAAATTTCAACTCAATATTTCAATGTTTGAAGGGTCTAGAGTGTTTACTTATCAACGGGTCTAGCGCTTCTCCCAAACAATTTGGACAAAATTGAATTTGAAATATAATTTTGCCGAATTTTTCTATAGATATAAAATTTTTACAATTTTTACAAGTTCGGCCGAGTCGGTTCTTGGGAACCCACTCATTGATATGTGAGAAGTTTGCCCCTATTCCTTAATGGAATGTTCATGGGAAAATTTGCATTTGCATATCTAGTTATAGACCGAATTGGCGCAGTTGTTGAGAGTCATAATGGAATACTATATGCAAAATTTTAGCCACATCGGAAATAAAAAATCGCGGCTTGTGAGGGTTCAAGAAGTCAAATCAGGAGATCTGTTTATATGGGAACTATATCAGGTTCTTGATCAATTTAGACCGTACTTAGCAGAGTTGTGGGAAGTCAAAATAGAACACTATGTGCGAAATTTCAGCCAAATCGGATTAAAATTTAGTATTCCAGGGGCTCAAGAAGTGAAATCGGGAGATCGGTTTATATGAGAGCTATATCAGGTTCTTGATCGATTTAGACAGTACTTGGCACAGTTTTTGGAATTCATAATAGAACACTATTTGCAAAATTGGGGCTTCCATGGGCTCAAGAAGTCAAATCGGGAGATGGGTTTATATGGGAGCTATATCCAAATCTAAACCGATATGGCCCATTTTCAATCCCCACCGACCTACATCGATATAAAGTATCTGTGCAAAATTTCAAATTGCTAGCTTTACGCGGTCAACCGCTATTGTGTTTTTCGACAGACGAACGGACGGACATGGCTACCTCGAATCAGAATTTCGAGACAATGAAGAAAATATGTACTTTATGGGGTCCTAGATCAATATTTCCGAAATACCCCCTAAGTCGGAACTATTTACCAATACGGTGTTATAGGACTCAAAAGAAAGGCATTAGAGGCAGTAGAGGAACCGATCAGGGGCAAACATCTCACACATGAATGAGTGCTTTCCGATCTAAGCTTAAACGCAATGATAAGGGACCTTTTTTTATAGCCAAGTCCGAAAGGCGTGCCACAGTGTGACACCTCTTTGTGGAAAATTTTGTATATGACCATGCATGGCATGGTACATCGCAAATGTCGCCAGCATTAAGTGGGGATTACCATCGCTTTAAATTTTGCCCGATGTTTTCGCCAGGAATCAGCGTCATAGGCGGACATAGGCTACAGTTGCACGAATTCGTTATACACATTCAGGGCGAAGTGTCCCCTTTCTAAAAAGATATTAGAGGGCTAAAGAAGATGCAGCAGAGCGGGCCCGGTTCGGCTAATTTTCTATACAATTGAAATTTGAAAGCTCCATAGAATAATTTTCCTCACTTTCGTGATTGTGCTGCGAATATTTTTGTACCCACCACCATAGGATGCGGGTATACTAATTTAGTCATTCTCTTTGTAAAACCTTGAAATATTGACCTAAGACCTCATAAAGTACATATATTCTTGATCGTCTCGACATTTTGAGTCTATCTAGCCATATCCGTTCGTCCGTCTGTCGAAATTACAATAGCGGTCGACCGCGTAAAGCTAGCCATTTGAAATTTTACACAGATACTTAATATTGATGTAGGTCATTGGGGCTTGCAAATGGGCCACATAGGTTTAGATTTAGATATACCTCCCACATAAATCAATCTCCCAATTTGATTTATTTACCCGTTATATGCCGCGACTTTTGTCCGATTCGGCTGAAACTTTGCGTGTAGTGTTTTGTTGTGACTTTCAGCAAATGTGTCAAGTACGGTGCAAATCGTTCTATAACCTGATATAGCTCCCATATAAACCGATCTCCCAATTAGACTTCTTGAGCCTTTACAAGTCCCAATTTTTGTCCCATTTGGTTGAAATTGAGCACGTAGTGTTTGGTTATGACTTTCAACAACTGTCCAAATCGTTCTATAACCTGATATAGCTCCCATATAAACCGATCTCTCGATTTGACATCTTGAGTCCTCACAAGCCGCAATTTTTCTTTGATTTGGCTGAAATTTTGGATTCGGTATTCTGTTACGACTTTCAACAACTGTGTTAATTACGGTCCGAATTAGTCCATACCCTGATATAGCTCCCATGTAAACCGGTCTCTCGAACTTTCTTGTTCGGTTCATAGAAGCTTTAATATTTGCTAGTTTGATAGAAGTTTGTTATGTGGAATAAAATTATGTCCTTCAACTAAGTTTATTTTGTATACATTTTTAGAAGAATCCATGGCCCAGCCCGGCCGAACTTAGCACTCTTTTACTTGTTATTTTATTAACTTATTCATTATAATCTTTACATATTCTGCACATAAGTTAAGGCAAACTTTATGGTAAAACACCCCCTTATATGTTTGTATTAATCCTAAGTCAATATAAGAACAAAAGTTTTTTCTAAACATATCCATATCTTAGCCTATTCACCTGCTAGGCCGACTAAGGCAAAAATAACACAACAAAGTTCCTCAATGGCATGGAATAAAACCAATGCGTAAAATTCATTATTTATTATAATACATTGGTATTAAAATTAAGCCCTAACACCACCAACACCAACAATTGCAATGTCAACAATAGCAATATTAATAATAATAATAATAGTAATAAATAAACATTGTCTTAGTGCTAAGAGACTAAGGAGGAAAAAGGGAATTGACCACAGCTCTTATCAATAAATCCGTTATTCATTAAATCGATAATTCCAATAACAAAGTTTTTGATATTAAATTTATCACCTACAGTGGTAATGGCTATTTTTCATTGTTGCCTAATTCCCTATGAGAAGAGAATAGAGAATAATTCTATTTTTATACCCTCCACCATAGGATGGGGGTATACTAATTTCGTCATTCTGTTTGTAACTACTCGAAATATTCGTCTGAGATCCCATTAAGTATATATATTCTTGATCGTCGTGACATTTTATGCGGATGTAGCCATGTCCGTCCGTCCGTCCCAAGGAGTAAAGCAAGTCGCTTGAAATTTTGCACAAATACTTTTTATTAGTGTAGGTCGGTTGGGATTGTAAATGGGCCATATCGGTCCATGTTTTGATATAGCTGCCACATAAACCGATCTTGGGTCTTGACTTCTTGAGCCTCTAGAAGGCACAATTCTAATGCGATTGGAATGGAACTTTGCACGACGTGTTTCGCTTTTCAACAATTTTGCCAAGTATGGTTCAAATCGGTCCATAACCTGATATAGCTGCCATATAAACCGGTCTTGGGTCTTGACTTCTTGAGCATCTATAGGGCGCAATTCTTATCCGATTGGAATGAAATTTTGCACGAAGTGTTTTGTTATGATATTCAATAACTGTGTCAAGTATGGTTCAAATCGGTCCTTAACCTGATATAGCTGCCATATAAACCGATCTTCGGTCTTGACTTCGTGAGTCTCTAGAGCGCGCAATTCTTATGCGATTGGAATGAAATATTGCACGTAGTATTTTTTTATGATATCCAACAACTGTGCCAAGTATGGTTCAAATCGGTTGATAACCTGATATAGCTGCCATATAAACAGATCTGGGGACTTGACTTCTTTAGCTTCTAGAAGGCGCAATTCCTATCCGATTTGGCTGCAAGACGTATTTTATTCTTACTTTTAACAACTATGTCAAATAACGTTAAAATCGGTTCATAACCTGATATAGCTGCCATGTAAACCGATCTGAGATCTTGACTTCTTGAGCCTCTAGAGGTCGCAATTATTATCTGATTTGCCAAAAATTTTGTACGTCGGATTCTCTCATGACCATCAATATACGTGTGTATTATGGTCTGAATCGGTCTATAGCCCGATACAGCTCCTATATATATCGATCTCTCTATTTTACCTCTTGAGCCTCCAAAGGGCGCAATTTTCATTCGAATTGGCTGACATTTTACACAGGTCTCCAACATATAATTTAATTGTGGTCCAAACCGGACCATATCTTAATATTGATCTAATAGCAGAGTAAATCTTTTCTTATATCCTCTTTTGCCTAAGAAGAGACCCTGGGAAAAGAACTCGACAAATGCGATCCATGGTGGAGGGTATACAAGATTCGGCCCGGCCGAACTTAGCACTTTTTTTTTCAAATATTAATAATTATTGTAAGATTATCGTTTAACATGCTTCATGGTGTATGGCAAACAGTTCTTCGATATTAATATGTATGCCACAACAATGAAAGACTGATGAGTCTATGCGACTGTCTCTGTTTGTCTTTTGTGGCAACTCTCCCCCTTGCCATTTTAGTGTCATGACATTGTTAAGGAATTATTATTCGTTCGTCTGCTCATTGATTCGTTTATTTTCAGTTCCATACCCAGCATACTTTGAATTGAAGAGTGAAGTAATCCACTTGACATCTGGCGCATCCATTCAATCCAAGATTATGTGACATATATGTATGAAGTACTTGAAAATGCCACATAAGGTGCATATACCCATGAAACGTGGGTTGGTATGGTAAATTATTAGATAGGAATTTTGAAATTTTATATATGATACGAATAAAGGCAGTTGAGAGCGTAGAATAGATAATGGGGCGTTTTTGTTACAAAACCTATTCCACTTCTTTAGCGGAAAAAATGTCTGAAATAAAAATTATTCCGAGTCATGTTATGAACACGAATATCCTTAAAAAAGTTACTTTACCAAACAAAACTTGTAAGAAAGGCTAAAGTCTGGCGGGGCCGACTATATAATACCCCATACCTACCCTACAATTATAAATTCGGTCAACATATATTGGGTTGCCCAAAAAGTAATTGCGGATTTTCTAAAAGAAAGTAAATGCATTTTTAATTAAATTTAATCAAATATACTTTTTTTACGATTTTTTTCTAAAGCAAGCTAAAAGTAACAGCTGATAACTGACAGAAGAAAGTATGCAATAACAGAGTCACAAGCTGTGAAAAAATTTGTCAACGCCGACTATATGAAAAATCCGCAATTACTTTTTGGGCAACCCAATATATGTATATGAGAGCTATATCTAAATCTGCACTTGTGCTATATCCAAATCTATGTTAAGATATGTTCAGAAAATTAT
Organism: Stomoxys calcitrans; assembly: GCF_963082655.1. Taxonomy (NCBI): domain Eukaryota; kingdom Metazoa; phylum Arthropoda; class Insecta; order Diptera; family Muscidae; genus Stomoxys; species Stomoxys calcitrans. The sequence goes on along the minus strand of NC_081552.1, from coordinate 13,392,348 downwards.
ATTTATTGTAAATTGGTCTAAATATATATAGGAGTTATATACTCAAATCTTCGCCGTTAATAATGCAATTCTGCTTACATGTTTAGATGGGTAATAAAACAATGCATATCAAATTTTGTGCAGATCGGTCGAAATTTGTGGTTACTACGGTTATATAGGTGCAAATCTGGCGATACATATATATGGGAGCTATATCAAAATCTGAACCGATTTTGATGAAATCTTGCAGATATGTTAAAATCAGTAAAAAAGAAGCAGTCAGTGCCAAATTTTGTGAAAATTGTAGTACTACGGCCATTTAAGTGCAAATTGGGCGATACATATATATGGGAGCTGTATCTAAATCTGAACCGGTTTTTACCAAAATCAATAGCGTTTGCCCTGGGGCCAAAAAAGTGACATGTGCAAAATTTCGTGATGATTGGCCAATAAATACGAATTGCACTTTGATTACAAGAATACATGGACTCACAGACGTACATGGCTAAATCGAATCAGAAAGCGATTCTGTGTCGATCGGTATACTTATCAATGATTCTAGCTCTTCTCCTTCTTAGCGTTCTCTTCTATTCAATAATTCTTTGCTTTACCCTTCAAACATTTTCAGCTCCACTCAAAGTGCCTAACTGCCTGCGACATTAAAACGACACACATATTCCCCAAACTCCTTCCGTCCACAAGCTTCATTCTTTAATATTTCAAAAGAATGCCAAAAAACTTTTTCACATCCCTGGAGTATTTGCTCAAGTTTGGAAAATTTTCCAATTAATTGTATACCTCAAAACAAAAATTTTGGTATTCATTTATCAAGCTTCTTTTCTCATGTTTTTTCCTCCCGCACCATCACATCTTATAAGACTTCTAGCTAATTGTTGTATACAAAAATTTGCGAAACATGAAAATTTGTTTTCAAGGAATTTTTGCGGTAGTCTATAAACTTTACATTATTGCTAACCATAATAATTTTAATAAAAACGAAAATCTTGTAATTTTTTTTTATTAATCAATTACATGGCATAAGGTACATCAAATGGGGAACATCCTGTGGCAATGGTATGCAATTTGATGGGTGGGTGGAAACTGGATTTTTTATGAAGAACAAAAAGCAAATCTGGACTTCAAATGGGAGTTAGAGCTGGCAAAATATCGATGGCATTATCGATATTTAATTTGTTGACTTAATATCGATTGATATTTTTCTGATGGATACTATCGCAAAAGTTAAATGTTTTGTAAAACTCAACAAAAACAAATAAAAGCGTGCTAAGTTCGGCCGGGCCGAATCTTGGGAACCCACCACCATGGATTCTGGTAAAAATTTATACAAAATAAATTTTGTTGAAGGAGGCCACCGTAGCGCAGAGGTTAGCATGTCCGCCTATGACGCCTGGGTTCGAATCCTGGTGAGACCATCAGACAAAATTTTCAACGGTGGTTTTTCCCTCATAATGCTGCCCACATTTGCAAGGTACTATGCCATGTAAAACTTCTCTCCAAAGAGGTGTCGCTTTGCGGCACGCCGTTCGGACTCGGCTATAAAAAGGAGGCCCCTTATCATTGAGCTTAAAACATGAATCGGACTGCACTCATTGATATGTGAAAAGTTTGTCCCTGTTCCTTAGTGGAATGTTCATGGGCAAAATTTGCATTTGCAAATTTTGTTGAAGGGCATAATTTTATTGTACATACCAAACTTCTGTCAAACCAGCAAAGATAAGAGCTTTTAGGAATCGAACAAGGATGATCAAGAGACCGGTATACATGCGAGCTATAAAGGGTTATAGACCGATTTGGACCGTACTTAGCACAGTTGTTGAAAGTCTTAAAAGAGCACTTCATGCAAAATTTATTTTAACAAAAATGACTGCGTCCAGGGGCTTAAGAAGTCAAATCGGTTTACATGGGAGGTATATCAGGTTATAGACCGATTTAGACCGTACTTGGTTGTTGGAAATCATAACAGCAGTTGTTGGAACCCATAACAGAACACCACATGCACAATTTCAGACAAATCGGACAAAAAGTGGGGCTTGTAAAGGCGCAAGAAGACTAATCAGGAGATCGGTTTATATGGGAACTATATCTAAATCTGAACCGATATAGCTCATTTGTATAATGACCTACATCAGTGTTAAGTATCTGCGCAAAATTTCAAGAGGCGAGCTTTACGCGTGCGACCGCTATCGTAATTCCGACAGACGGATGGACGGACATGGCTAGATCAAATTAGAATGTCGAGACGATCCAGATCAATATTTCAAGGTGTTACGGAAACGGTCAAACGGAATGACAAGATTAGTACACCCCCATCCAATGGTGGTGGGTATAATGAGCAATCCGCCACTGAATATATCCTTTAAGATACATTGCGCCCATAGAGGGCGCAATTTTCATCCGATTAGGCTAATATTTTATACAATGATTTCTCTAATGACTTTCAACTGACTTTATTTATCTTGGCTTCATTTGGTCTTTGCATTGATATTGCTTCTATATAGATCGATCTCCTTATTTTTACTTCTCATTTTCGTTTGTATTGTAATATTGGTGATGTGAAATTAACGATGGTATCTATACTATCGATATTTATGATTAAAACTATCGAAACTATGGAATGTTGCGATTATCGATAGTTTGCCAGCTCAACTTGTTGTTCCCTACTTTTTACACAAGCATATTTGCATATTCCATTTTTTAAAATAAACGTTCATTTAAATGGTTTTAAATGGCTGTAAAAATTAATAAGCCGATAAGCACTGGACAGTTGCCAGAAAGAAATTCATTATGGTGAATTTTTTATACCCTCCACCATAAGATGGGGGGTATACTAATTTCGTCATTCTGTTTGTAACTACTCGAAATATCCGTCTGAGACCCCATAAAGTATATATATTCCTGATCGTCGTGACATTTTATGTCGATCTAGCCATGTCCGTCCGTCTGTCCGTCCGTCCGTCCGTCCGTCCGTCCGTCCGTCCGTCCGTCTGTCTGTCTGTCGAAAGCACGCTAACTTCCGAAGGAGTAAAGCTAGCCGCTTGAAATTTTGCACAAATACTTCTTATTAGTGTAGGTCGGTTGGTATTGTAAATGGCCCATATCGGTCCATGTTTTGATATAGCTGCCATATAAACCGATCTTGGGTCTTGACTTCTTGAGCCTCTAGCGTGCGCAATTCTTATCCGATCAGAATAAAATTTTGCACAACGTGTTTTGTTATTATATCCAACAACTGTGCCAAGTATGGTTCAAATCGGCCCATAACCGGATATAGCTGCCATATAAACCGATCTTGGGTCTTGACTTCTTCAGCTTCTAGAGGGCGCAATTCTTATCCGATTGGAATGAAATTGTGCACAACGTGTTTTCTTATGACACCCAACAACTGTGCCAAGTATGGTTTAAATCGGTCAATAACCTGACATAGCTACCATATAAACCGATCTTGGGTCTTGACTTCTTGACCCTCTAGAGGGCACAATTCTTATCCGATTTGAATGAATTTTTGCACGAAGTATTTCGTTATAATATTCAACAACTGTGCCAAGTATGGTTGAAATCGGTCCATAACCTGATATAGCTGTCATATAAACAGATCTGGGGATTTAACTTCTTGAGCTTCTAGAGGGCGCAATTCCTATCCGATTTGGTTGAAATTTTGCATGACGTATTTTATTTTTACTTTCAACAACTGTGTCAAATAAGGTTCAAATCGGTTCACAACCTGATATAGCTGCCATATAAACCGATCTGGGATCTTCACTTCTTGACCCCTAGAGGTCGCAATTATTATCCGATATGCCTGAAATTTTGTACGACGGATCCTCTCATGACCATAAACAAACGTGTTTATTATGGTCTGAATCGGTCTATAGCCCGACACAGATCCCATATAAATCTTTCTCTCTATTTTACTTCGTGAGCCCCAATGGGCCCAATTCTTATACGAATTGGCTGAAATTTTACACAGGTCTCCAACATATAATTTAATTGTGGTCCGAACCGGACCATATCTTGATATCGTTTTAATAGCAGAGCAACTCTTTTCTTATATCCTTTTTTGCCTAAGAAGAGATGCCGGGAAAAGGACTCGACAAATGCGATCCATGGTGGAGGGTATATAAGATTCGGCCCGGCCGAACTTAGCACGCTTTTACTTGTTTAAATATGAGATTTTATATACATAGATATACTATTTACTTTTATCACTATAGGAGGTAACATCTAAACATTTTGTACTTTCCATCCGAATGTAGCAAATAAATGAATAAAGTTTTCCTTTCCCACACCGCAGTAGTAGTGTTGTAAAAAAACCTCCCTATTGAAATCATTCTCATTAAAAAAACCAATAAAAATAAAACAAATAATTTTTGTTTTCTTTTCATTAAAAAAATACAAATAATTTTTGCCTTATTGTTTGTACAAGTATGCAATAAATATGCAAAATAAGTTGAATTGCAAATATTTTGTTTTTCAGCTCCATCTTCACAGTAATAACAACAATGTGCTCGTTAATTTATCATTAAATTAATAAAGAAAAATGTTTTCACCTCCACATGCATCCCCACATTGCAGAGTACAAAAAACCCGGGCAATAAACAGCCTTGTTGTAGCTTTGTAAATTGTGGAACTGGAGTAAACTTTTGCCTCCATGGCATACCTAACAGTTTGAAAAAACAAAAAACAACTTCCATTATTTTTAAAACAAATGGACAGAATAAATTTTTGTACTATGAATGTGAAATGTTTGGGAAAATACCAACACAAAACACTTCAATAACATGCAATTAAACCTGGTACAGTAGTAGATTGCGTATATAAAAATCCTCTTTGAAAGCGTTTGTACAACAATTTTTGTTCAAAAAATCGTCAAAATATAAAACTCATATGAACGCTTAACATACAGAGCAATGCGTATGATGTAGCTACCTCCAAACAGCTATTGCCATAATTGCACCGGGCTCTTCCACAAATATTTTTTCAATTAATAAACCAAGTTTCAAACTGTTCCATTTTCGCAAAAAATGGTTGGGAAAAGTATTTTTGTTCAGAGTGTTGAATTTTCAATGGCCATGTCCCTATATATGATGAAATATGGAACACTTTTTAAGCGTGGAAAGAAATGAAGATAAAACAATTAAAAATGTGTAAAGTTAGGCCGTGCCGAAATATGGATACCCACCACCTCGGGTACATATGTAAACCACTTTTCGTCATAATCCTGTAAAAAGTGCATAATTAAGCCCCCCACAGCAGCTATATCGAAATATGATTCGATTTGGACCAAATTCGACACACACATTGAGTGGTCTAATAAGTACAAGTCATTGTTCCATTTTGTAGAAAGAAATATTGGTTTTTTGGTACCTATATCCAAATATAGACCGATCTGAACCACATACGACACGGATGTCGAAAAGCCTAACATAAGTCACGGTGTCAAATTCTAGCGTAATCGGAATATAAAAGCGCTTTTATGGGGCTAAAATTTTAAATCGATATTTCGATGTATTACATCGGATATTTCAATTCAATCCTATGGTGGTGGATATAAAAATGTGTTTAATGTGTACCGTGCCATAATTTGGATACCCACTACCATGGATATATTAATCGGTCTATTTTAACAAAACTCCACTACCATATCCATAGTTATATCTAAATAGGGGCTTGTCTGGATCATATTATACTCAGGTTCCGAGAACTCTTATACAAGTAACAGTTTCAGCGAAATCAGTCAATAAATCTACTTTTTCTGGGATTAAGACCCTAAATTGGAACATCAGTCGACACGGCAGCAAAATCTATTTAGCCTGATCTGGATTATATTTAGATCGAATGTCGGGATTATTATACCCTCCACCATAAGATGGGGGGTATACTAATTTCGTCATTCTGTTTGTAACTACTCGAAATATTCGTCTGAGACCCCATAAAGTATATATATTCTTGATCGTCGTGACATTTTATGTCGATCTAGCCATGTCCGTCCGTCTGTCCGTCCATCCGTTCGTCCGTCCGTCTGTCTGTCGAAAGCACGCTAACTTCCGAAGGAGTAAAGCTAGCCACTTGAAATTTTGCACAAATACTTCTTATTAGTGTAGGTCGGTTGGTATTGTGAATGGGCCGTATCGGTCCATGTTTTGATATAGCTGCCATATAAACCGATCTTGGGTCTTGACTTCTTGAGCCTCTAGAGTGCGCAATTTTTATCCGATTGGGATGAAATTTTGCACGACATGTTTTGTTATGATATCCAACGACTGTGTTAAGTATGGTTTAAATCGGTCCATAACCTGATATAGCTGCCATATAAACCGATCTTGGGTCTTGAATTCCTGAGCCTCTAGAGTGCGCAATTCTTATCCGATTGGAATGAAATTTTGCACGACGTGTTTCGTTATTATATACAACAATTGTGCCAAGTATGGTTCAAATCGGTTTATAACCTGATATAGCTGTCATATAAACCGATCTTGGGTCTTGACTTCTTGAACCTCTAGAGTGCGCAATTCCTATCCGATTGGAATGAAATTTTCCACGACGTGTTTTGTTATGATATCCAACAACTGTGCCAAATATGGTTCAAATCGGTTCATAACCTTATATAGCTGCCATATAAACCGATCTTAGGCCTTGACTTTTTGAGCCTCTAGAGTGCGCAATTCTTATCCAATTGGGATGAAATTTTGCACGAAATGTTTTGCTACGATATCCAATAACTGTGCCAAGTGTGGTTCAAATCGGTCTATAACCTGATATAGCTGCCATATAAACCGATATTGGGTCTTGACTTCTTGAGCCTCTAGAGGGCGCAATTCTCATCCGACTAGACTGAAATTTTGCACATAGTGTTTTAGTATCACTTCTAACAACTGTGCTAAGTATGGTTCAATTCGGGCCATTACCTGGTATACCTGTCATATAAACCGATCTTGGGTCTTGACTTCTTGAGGCTCTAGAGTGCGCAATTCTAATCCGATTAGAATGAAATTTTGCACCACGTGTTTTGTTATGATATCCAACAACTGTGCCAAGTATGGATCGAATCGGTCCATAACCTGATGTAGCTGCCATATAAACCGATCTTGGGTCTTGACTTCTTGGGCCTCTAGATAGCGCAATTCTTATCCGATTTACCTGAAATTTTGTACGACAGATTCTCTCATGACCATCAACATACGTGTTTATTTTGGTCTGAATCGGTCTATAGCCCGATACAGCTCCTATATAAATCGATCTCCCTAATTTACTTTTTGAGCCCCCAAAGGGCGCAATTCTTATTCGAATTGGCTGACATTTTACACAGGTCTCCAACATATAATTTAATAGTTGTCTAAATCGGATCATATCTTGATATCGCTTTAATAGCATATTTTTCTTTCTTTCTTTTCTTATATAATTTTTTGCCTAAGAAGGATGCCGGGAAAAGAACTGACAAATGCGCTCCATGGTGGAGGGTATATAAGATTCGGCCCGGCCGAACTTAGCACGCTTTTACTTGTTACAACAACGTACTTTTCAAAATTTTAACGAAATCGGGTAATAAATGCATCTTTTATGATTCTCATATCCTTAACCGCCAGATCGGTCTATATGGCAGGTTCATCCAAATATGCTCAAATTTCAGCGAAATTGGGTAATAAATAAAGCCGTAATGGGCTTCAGACCCTTTATCGACAGATCGGTGGCTGAGCTATAGTCCGATCTGAAACATATTTGGGTCTGATGTGGGGAAGCTTACAAAAATTTAAATTTAAATTTCAGCAAAATCGGATAATAAATGTTGTTTTTATAGGCCTAGGACCCTAAATCGGCGGATCGGTCTATATGGTGGCTATATCAAGATACAAAAGCCACATTTATTACTCGATTTTGCCGAAATTTAGGACAGTGAGTTGTGTTAGGCCACTCGATATATTTCTTCAATTTGGCTCAGATCGGTCCTGATTCGGATATAGCTGCCGTATAGACCGAATTTTCGATGACGATGCCGCCGAAATTTTGGCAGTGAGTTGTTAGTTAGGCCACTCGACATCCTTCTTCAATTTGGCTCAGATCGGTCCAGATTTGGATATAGCTGCCATATTGACCGATGTCTCGATTTAAGGTTTTAAGCCATAAAAGGCGTATTTATTGTCCGATTTCGCCCAAATTTGGAACAGTGAGTTGAGTTAAGCCCCTCCACATATTTCTGCAATTTGGTCTAAATCGGTCGAGATTTGCATATAGCTGCCATATAGACCGATATCTTGCTTTAAAGTCTTGGCCCCAAAAAAAGGCGCATTTTTAATCCGATTTAACTGAAATTTGACACAGTGACTTATGTTAGGCTTTTCGACATCCATGTTGTGCATGGTTCGGATTGGTTTATTTTTAGATATAGCTACTAAAAAGACCAATATTTTGTTATTCACAACTGAACAATGATTTGTACTTATTAGTATTTGGTGGAAATCGAAACATATTTCGATATAACTGCTATGGGACATAAGTTATGCAATTCTCACCGGATTTTGAGGAAAGGTGGTTTACATATATTCTCGAGGTGGTGGGTATCCAAAGTTCGGCCCGGCCGAACTTAACGCCTTTTTACTTGTCATTTAATGAATGCAAAATTTAAAGGTAAGGTTAGATTATGCTATGGAACATTATATATAGGGTCCGGACTTTTGAGCGAAATCGAAATTTTTGCATCCATATTTTTGCAAATGCTGTGGTATTTTGTGATAACATTTAATTTTGTAAACTTCTAATGACTTCAAACTTCGATTCTGCATGCATATTTGCAAATACCAACGCATATCCCAAACAACTGATGGCAAAATTTAGATTTTGCATAAAAATCCGGACTCTAATATAAGCTATATAAAATTGGTTAAAATGAAAATGGATAAGTATAGGCCTTTTGACAATTTGCACTGGCAACTTTGAAATGGTTAAAAATACTGCGTTAAATTAGAAACATTTAATCCATTCTTCATCCTAATATTTCTCTATTTATTCCTATTGTGAATACCATGTATGTAATGTGTGTTTATACCTTAAACGGTGGTCCGCAATTGCTCCGCTTACCACATACCCATGTGCATTTCTGGATTTGGGTCACCGCACAGCAATATTTCCTATATAAATCAATATTTTTTATTTAACAAAGCAAAAACCAAGCGATTGGTTTCTCCATGTAAATATTTTCCCTGATTACGATTCATATGCCGTGCGATTTTGATGAGGTGGGGTCAAGGGAGAAAAAAACCAATAAAAACATGCCAACGATTTATTACATATCAGTAGATGATATATGGGCATAATGTTTGGCAGAGGTGTCGTTTTACATATTTCAAACAAATTTTCCCCTCAATGCCAATTCTAATTTTGGGCTGTTGTTGTTGGTAAGCGACTCAGATGAGTGCCACAAATAATAGAGGTTTGCATGTCCGCCAATGACGCTGAAAGGCTGAGTTCGAATCCTGGCGAGAACAATAGAAACATTTTTCTGCTGTGGTTGTCCCCTCCTAATGCTGGCGACAATTCACCCCTTTTTTTCAAAATCGAAAATTGCCAAAATTCTTTTGTGACTGTAAAATTTGTAAAGATGCCTTTAAATTTTGTTTTAAATTGTGTTCACTATTGGGTGCAGGAACTGACATTTGGTCAGAGTCAGAGCTTAATTATTTACTGATTGCAAAATTTCAGGCAAATCGGTTAAGGGGGGAGGACACTCCCCCTTACCCTAATAGCACGACCGAACCGATCGGGACAATATGGGATTCAAATCAAAGGTATTCAAGAGTAGACTACGAATTTCATATTAAAAATTGAATCCAAGTAACTGGGTAGCCGCCCCGACCCCAAACACTCTAAAATAGGTTTATTGGACGATAATGAAAATATGGGACTCGAATGAAAGGTATTTGGAAGTAGATTACGAAAATGGCTTGGAAGGAGGCAAAAGCTTTTTAATTTGTTGATATTGGAATGGGGCGGACCCTCCCCCGTTACCCCGAAAACACCACCTAAAATCAAAAGTGGACCGATAGGAACAATTTAGGTATCAAACAAGTAAAAGCGTGCTAAGTTCGGCCGGGCCGAATCTTATATACCCTCCACCATGGATCGCATTTGTCGAGTTCTTTTCCCGGCATCTCTTCTTAGGCAAAAAAAAGGATATAAGAAAAGATTTGCTCTGCTAAAAGAGCGATATCAACATATGGTCTGGTTTGGGCCACAATTAAATTATATGTTGGAGACCTGTGTAAAATGTCAGCCAATTCGAATAAGAATTGCGCCCTTTGTCGGCTCAAGAATAAAATAGAGAGATCGATTAATAGGGGAGCTGTATCGGGCTATAGACCGATTCAGACCATAATAAACACGTATGTTGATGGTCATGACAGAATCCGTCGAACAAAATTTCAGCAAATCGGATAATAATTGCGACCTCTAGAGGCTCAAGAAGTCAAGATCCCAGATCGGATTATATGACAGCTATATCAGGTTATGGACCGATTTGAACCATACTTGGCACAGTTGTTGGATATCGTAACAAAATACTACATGCCAAAATTCATTCAAATTGGATAAGAATTGCGCCCTCCAGAGGCTCAAGATATCAAGACCCAAGATCGGTTTATATGGCAGCTATATCCGGTTATAGACCGATTTGAACCATACGTGGCACAGTTGTTGGGTATCATAACAGAACACGTCGTGCACAATTTCATTCCAATCGGATAAGAATTGCACCCTCTAGAGGCTCAAGAAGTCAAGACCCAAGATCGGTTTATATGACAGCTATATCAGGTTATGGACCTATTTGAACCATAATTGGTACAGTTGTTGGATATCGTAACAAAACACGTCATGCCAAATTTCATACAAATCGCTTAAGAATTGCGCACTCTAGAGGCTCAAGAATTCAAGACCCAAGATCGGTTTATATGGCAGCTATATCAGGTTATGAACCGATTTGAACCATACTTGGCACAGTTGTTAGAAATAATTACAAAACACGTCGTGCAAAATTTCATCCCAATCGGATAAGAATTGCGCACTCTAGAGGCTCAAGAAGTCAAGACCCAAGATCGGTTTATATGGCAGCTATATCAGGTTAAGGTCCGATTTGAACCACACTTGGCACAGTTATTGAATATCATAACACAACTCGTCGTGCAAAATTTAATCCCAATCGGATAAGAATTGTGCACTCTAGAGGCTCAAGAAGTCAAGACCCAAGATCGGTTTATATGGCAGCTATATCAAAACATGGACCGATATGGCCCATTTACAATACCAACCGACCTACACTAATAAGAAGTATTTGTGCAAAATTTCAAGCGGCTAGCTTTACTCCTTCGGAAGTTAGTGTGCTTTCGACAGACAGACGGACGGACGGACGGACGGACAGACGGACGGACATGGCTAGATCGACATAAAATTTCACGACGATCAAGAATATATATACTTTATGGGGTCTCAGACGAATATTTCGAGTAGTTACAATCAGAATGACGAAATTAATATACCCCTCATCTTATGGTGGAGGGTATAATGAAAGGTATTGGGGAGTAGAATATGAATATGGTATTAAAAATTGGGATCAAGTATGCGAGGGTTCGTCCAACCCCAAAAACTCCCCCAAACAAACATATTGGACGTAAATATCAATATGAGACTCAAATGAGAGGTATTCGGGACTAGACTACGAATATCACATAAAAAATTAGGTCCAAGTAATTGGGGGTCACCCCTCCCTCAAATGGGAATAAAATTCGATCCAAGCTAGATGAGCCTCAAATTAAAGGCATTTGGTAGCAGATTACGAATATGACATTAAACCTTGTGTCCAACAATCATTAAAACAATGGGGGATCAAGTGATAGATATTTTTTAGTGGAGTGCGTCATTCAAATTTGTGCTCAAGTAGTAGATGCAGTGAGGCGGCCCCCCCACCAAACGGCTGTGTTCATCAATTATTACCATATAGGATTAAATTCAAAGTACAAGGTTGTGGACTGCGAATATGATATCTTTATTCTGCTCATATATCTGGCGGACAACCTTACTCAAAACAGTTGATCAATTATAATGACTTAACAGGACACTGCCGCCGTACCCCCAACGTTATGAAGTTCAGTGTGATAGGAGCAGTTGCTGTCAAGTCAAGGCGGCTGCCATTTTTAGCTCATCGGAAAGGAGCCTTCTTTTCTAAGACAAGTCCAAACCACGTGCTGCTGGGCAACACTTTCGTGTTCAAAAGTTTTAAATTGTTTAATTACTAAGAACTGTCGCCAACGCACTTAATATAAAGACCGGCAAATTAGTTCTCTACCACTGAAAATAGTTTAATATTGAAATCAATATTATAGGCGCTTAGCCCCTCCAAGCGTGTAGCAGCACAGACAAAGTAAATCTATAGAATCTTAACAATATGTTCAAAAAAGCTCTAACAGATGGGAGAAATGTAAAATTCTCAGTCGTTTATATGCGATTCCGCAAGTATCCGGGCATTCCGCAAGGATCCGGATTCTGATCATATTTGGCAGGGATGTTGAAAGTCATAACACAAGTCTTTGTTACAAATTTCAGCCAAATCGGATGAAAATTGAGTGGCTAAAGAAGTCAAATCCGGGAATCGGTTTATATGGGGGCTATATCCAAATGTGAAGCGATATGGCCTATTTGCAATCCCCAACGACCTACTTCAATAAGAAGTATCTGTGCAAAATTTCAAGCGGCTAGCTTTACGCGTTCGACAGCTATCGTGATTTCGACAGACGGACGGACGTACATGGCTAGTTCGACTTTATTGGGTCGTAGATCAATATTTCGAGGTGTTACCAACGGAATCACTAAATTGGTATGCCCCGATCTTATGGTGGTGGGTATAGTTCAATTTAAATATTTGCTTTAGACAAAATCATTTGCCAAGCAATTCACCCCCTCCCTGGATACGTCCCTGACGACTGCTATATCGTTCTTTTGACCAACAGACGGACGGACATGACTAAATCGACGTAGAACGTCAAGACGATCATATATTGTAGTTTGCTAGCTCCAGATCAATATGTGGATGACTTACAAACGGAATAACGAAATAAGTATATCCCCATGCTATGGTGAAGGGTATAAAAATGGTGTGGCAGCCATGTAAAAACTTCCCCCAAAGAGGTGTCGCACTGCGCTACTCGGACTCGGCTATAAAAAGGAGGCCTCTAATCGTTGAGCTTAAACTTGAATCGGACCGCACTCATTGATATGTGAAAAGTTTATCCCTGATCCTTAATGGAATTTTGCATTTACAATTTCCCATTATTGTGCTGACAAAAGTTCATTTCCTCATTGGAATTAGAATTTTCTTTTCTGCTGTTGGTTTTACCCAACAAATTTCCTTATAAATAATTACATTAACCTTGATTTTGTGGCATTTGTCAAATTTTAATTTCTGAATGTCTCTAAGCTTTGCCAAGTACAATAGCTTCAACCTTGAGTAAAAATAGTGTTAATTAAATTTTTTCAAATTGGATTTTAGGAAAGTCTTCTGTTTTGCCAATAGATGTTGGGCAAATTCATTCTGCTTGCGGTTGACAAGCTAAACATGATAATGGATTTTACTACATACTCGTATGCCAATGGAAATTTTTGTAATAAACTTAGAATGATAATCTAAGGGCAAATTGCAAATGGCAAAAGATCAGTAATTTCATAAAGCAATTACATATTGTGGTTGTTCGAGAAAAAGGAGAAATTGCTAAAATATATAAATGACACTTATGGATATTCTAAAGGTCATAGGAAACTGAAATTTATTTAATTTAATCACAAATCGTTACAGGAAATCCCCACCTGATTTTAGGTTAGGTTAGGTGAGGTTAAAAAGATGGTGCAGATATTAATCTGCCCATGCTACTATGGGCCTCGAAGAAAAACATTTTAAATTAGGAATTACGTGCTATTGACAAAATCCTTAATTGTTTTCCAAACCACTCTCCTATGTTGGTTCATGCCTGGTATCGTGTCCCCACCTAAGTATCGGTGTCTGTTAGCCGCCAAAGCCGGGCAGTGACAAAGGAAATGCTCCAACGTCTCATCATCTTCCCCGCATGCTCTACACATGCTATCACTTGCCGCACCGATTTTACATAAGTGAGTTCGTAGTCCTATGTGTCCCGATGATACCAATAGCTATACTGAAGGAAGTCAGTATAGCTATTGGTATCACTTACTTCCTTTCAGTAATAGCCTCGTCTTCTCAGGATCTGGATCCCCCATTCGCCGTCCAATCGACCGTTTCGCTGTTCCACAATGCTACATGCGCATTCGTCGCCCACTCCCTTAACTCGGACTGCGTCGACCCGAAAGGCATCGGCTTAACCAAATTTATTGACGGCAATCCCCTGGCCTTCACCGCCGAATCGTCTGCCCTTTCATTTCCCCTTACTCCGTTATGGCCCGGCATCCAAAATATGCGGATTTTTCCATCCTCAGATAAGGCATTAATCTCCTTCTTATACTGCAAGACTGTTCTTGACCTTACGGTCGTGGTTGTTATTGCCCTTATGGCATTTCTAATGTCGGTAAAGATCTTCACACTCGACGTCCCCACGTTAGCACCACACCACTTCACGCATTCCGTGATCGCCCCGATCTCCGCCTGCAGAATCGTATTATGGTCAGGCAGTCTAAAACAGATCTCAGTCAATTGGTTCTCAATGGCCCACTCTGTCATCTAGCTTTGATCCATCCGTGTAACATGATCTTTCAGATGGCAATACTGGGGTTCCATCAATCCAAGACTATGCCGATGGCAGCAGTGCGTCGCACTCGACTTCAAGGTTCATCTCAGGTATCCGATCGGAAATCTCTTCCCTTCCTTAAAGGTTTCCTATCGTCGCCTCGATTATACCACGACGGTATGAGCTGCTCCCATCCTCAATCTATTCTCCCATCGCCTTAAGCCTCATAGCCGCAGTGGCTGCCTCATACTTAATCTATATGTCAATGGGTCGGATATTTAGAATAATCATCTTCATGGCTCCGCCTATGCCAAGACAACGTGTTCTCCGAACCTGTTGTATGTCCACCAAATTACTGAGGCGTAAGTAAGTATTGGTCTAATCACGCTCCTGTTGAGCCAGGTGGGGATAAAATACCCCCCTGTGGCTTGCCTTATGCCACTTTTTCCCTTATATTCCTTCCTTCGCATATGGTGTATCCAGTCTCTAAGGACCGGATCCACCCGGTACTGGTCTAAGGATTGGATCAGTGTGTCGGTCCGCACATTGTTAAAAGCCCCCTCGATGTCAATGCTTACCGCCAGGGTGTACGTTTTGGTATCGAAGGAGTCTTCTATTTTATGCACAAGGGCAGGGCTGTCTCCACCGACCTTCCCTTAACATAGGCACGCTGTTTGAGCAGTTCCATGGATGTCCTATTTTTATACCCACCACCGACGGATGTGGGTATATTCATTTTGTCATACCGTTTGCAAAACATCGAAATATCCATTTCCGACCCTATAAAGTATATATATTCTTGATCAGCGTAAAAATCTAAGACGATCTAGACATGTCCATCCGTCTGTCCGTCTTTCTGTTAAAATCACGCTACAGTCTTCAAAAATAAAAATATTGAGCTGAAATTTTACACAGATTCTTTTTTTGTCCATAAGCAGGTTAAGTTCGAAGATGGGCTATATCGGACTATATCTTGATATATCCCCCATCTAGACCGATCCGCCGATTTAGGGTCTTAGGCCCATAAAAGCCACATTTATTATCCGATTTCGATGAAATTTAAGACAGTGAGCTGTGTTACGCCCTTCGACATTTTTCGTCAATTTGGCTCAGATCGGTCCAGATTTGGATATAGCTGCCATATAGACCGATCCTCCGATTTAAGGTCTTAGGCCCATAAAAGCCACATTTATAACCCGATTTTGCTGAAATTTGGGACAGTGAGTTGTGTTAGGCCCTTCAATATCCTTCGTTAATTTGGCTCAGATCGGTATAGATTTGGATATAGCTGCCATATAGACCGATCCGCCGTTTTAGGGTCTTAGGCCCATAAAAGCCACATTTATTACCCGATTTTGCTGAAATTCGGGACAGTGAGTTGTCTTAGGCCCTTCAACATCTTCCGTCAATTTGGCCCAGATCGGTTTAGATTTGGATATAGCTGCCATATAGACCGATCCTCCGATTTAGGGTCATAGGCCCATAAAAGCTACATTTATTACCCGATTTTGCTGAAATTCGGGACAGTGAGTTGTGTTAGGCCCTTCAACTTAACGCCTTTTTACTTGTTTATCATGGTGTCCACAATACATTCCATGGTTTTGATTAGAAAGGACGTAAGGCTTATGGATCTGTAGGCCTTTGGGTGTCGCATAACTTATACCCAAGCCCGGCGAAGCAAGCTATACGACACCCACCCACCTGATTTTAGATTTATAAATATTCCCACCCTACTCTATAGCCCATGAACTTTGCCACAAATTTTTCGCCGGAATATTATTAAAATTTATTTTTAACAAGATTTGGAAATTCAAGGAATTCATGAATTGCATTAAGAGTTTCACAAAATTTCCTTCACATATAATTTGTTATGTTAAAGAAAATAAGCCAAGTCATTATCTTACTCTTGATGTCTTCCCTTACAGATTTCGGCGAAAATCAAAAACAAAAATCTCCGACAGCAAAGGGAGGCATATAAAACGCTGCAGCATAGAAAATTCAAATGAGACAACCAAAGCAAGGCAACTAAAACAATTAAGAACAACAATAAACATCATAATAACAACAGCGGGAGCAGCAGCAGCACAAGTTGAACAACATTTAGGCCAAAAACAAAAGAAATCACAAAGAACATCCTGGCACTTGGTAAAACAGCGCATCAAGCAGCGAAAAAACGTCCAGGGCACTCTGAATAAGTTGTAAAGGAAGCCTAAGGCCTCGAAGACCAGGACAATACAATAGGACAAGGAATAATAATAACAATAAAAACAATATCAACAACTCGAACAAGAACAAAACATAACAAGCAGCTCACAAAGGCCAAGCCGCAAGCTAAGCTTTTTGCAAGCCAAGTGCTAAACGAGTGGGTAGGACTACATCAACTTTGTCGTCGGACGCAATCCACATAGCAGTACTACAATCGAGTGGCTATGCTCCAGGAGTATTGCCGCACAACATAGCCTTTGTAAAACCTTAGCTGTTAGAGAGAGAGAGGGAGAGAGAGAGGGAGAGAGAGAGGGAGTAGTGAGGGGGAATCAAAATTTGTTTACTGTTACACAGCTACACCGGTCCTCCGTATTTGTCCAAAGGAAAATGATAACAAAATGGTATTGCGATTGAGTTCGAGACAAAGGCTCACTCACTCATCGTAATAACTTTAAGCAGAAACGAAACAAAAGAAGCAAAACTTACAGAATTCATTATACCCCGAAACGAAAAACAAAACACGGCCCCTTGCAATCATGCCAAATATCACCGGGACAACTCCAGCTTCTTTCACGGCGGCGGTCACTTGGTCCGCCCTAGTGGCCCAGAAGAACAACACCACACACCGTGGCTATCATAGCTACAACATCAGTCTACCCTCCCATCATGAGCCCAGCGGCCACCATCACCCATTGCTTATGGACCAGCTGGATGTGATGACCCCTTACTCCACGGCATCGCCCACAGCCAGTGGGGCAGAGCTTCAGGAGAAGGCAGATCTGATAGACAACGATTTTGTTCAGATATTCTTTTGCATTCTCTATACCACAGTCTTTGTGTTGGGGGTCTTTGGCAATGTGCTGGTGTGCTATGTGGTGCTTAGGAATCGAGCCATGCAGACCGTTACCAATATCTTCATAACCAATCTGGCCTTGTCCGACATACTGCTGTGCGTTTTGGCTGTGCCCTTTACGCCCCTCTACACTTTCATGGGGCGTTGGGCTTTTGGCCGCACCCTCTGCCATTTGGTTTCATTTGCCCAGGGCTGCAGCATTTACATCTCCACACTCACCCTAACTTCCATAGCCATTGATCGGTATTTTGTCATCATCTATCCCTTCCATCCGCGCATGAAAATGTCCACCTGCATAGCCATAGTGGTTAGCATATGGGTAATTTCCCTACTCGCCACGCTGCCCTATGGCATGTACGTCAAGGTAGTACCTGGCTATGCAAATGAAACCGAAGATGCCCTGAATGGCACAGCCACACAGTTCAACTTCAACTCCACCAGTCAGAATGCCTCCTATGCGCCGCAGCGCACCTACGATGCCTACATGCAGATCGTTTCGTCAACGTCGACTACATCAGAGCCGGAAGTTCCCTCCAATTCGATTAGCTACTGCGAAGAAGACTGGCCCACGGAGCGCTATCGTAAGGTCTTTGGGTCGGTGACCACCATACTGCAGTTTGTCTTGCCTTTCGTCATCATCTCCATATGCTACATATGGATATCCCTGAAGCTGAATGCTCGTGCCAAAGCCAAGCCAGGCTCGAAATCATCGCGCAAGGAAGAGGCCGATAGGGATCGCAAGAAGCGCACCAATCGCATGCTGATAGCCATGGTGGGTGTGTTTGGCCTCTCCTGGCTGCCGCTGAATGTGGTGAATATCTTCGATGATTTCTATGAGAAATCCAACACATGGCGTTTCTACACTCTCTTCTTCTTTGTGGCCCACTCCATAGCCATGTCCTCCACTTGTTACAATCCCTTCTTGTACGCCTGGCTGAATGAGAACTTTCGTAAGGAGTTCAAACATGTGCTGCCCTGCTTCAATCCCTCCAATAATAATATCATCAATCTAACGAGGGGCTATAATCGCTCGGATCGCAATACCTGTGGGCCGCGTTTGCACCATGGCAATGGTGGTGCTGCCACCCGAGGCAGTAGTCTAGAAAATGAGGATGATGGCGATGGCAATGCCATCACCCAAGATACCACACTCACAACAAAAGATAAACTGCTGATCATACCGCGCGAGCCCACCTACGGCAATGGCCATAATGCTCTGTCGCCTTGTCTGGATCGTGGTGTAAATGTAGCCTTGGTCCAATGCAGCAAACAGGTGGAGATACTACTCAACGACAATGATATACGAAAGCATGGCTATGACGATTACGATGCGGACTCGTGTGAGGAGCAAACCATTGAGATGCGTTTCAATGAAACGCCCTTTATAAGCTCCGACAATAATACGGCCATTAGCATTATGGAGACGAGTACTAGTTGTGAAGCTGAGCGCAGTGGAAGCAGCGATCGAGATCGTCGGAGTAACTGAGGAAGGGTGAGTGCGAAAATTTGTAGAAATATGATATGAAATATCATGCAGAAGAAAGTACTCGAGAAAATAGTAAAAGCGTGCTAAGTTCGGCCGGGCCGAATCTTTGGAACCCACCACCATGGATTCTGCAAAATATTTATACAAATTAATGTTGGTTGAAGGGCATAATTTTTTTCTGCATACCGAACTTTTGTTAAACGAGCAAAAATTAAAGCTTCTAGGAACTGAATCGAGGGACCGATTTATATGGGAGCTATCAGGTGTGGACCGTATGCGGCACAGTTGTTTGAAGTCGTATCGAAACACTGCATGCAAAATTTCAGCCAAATCGGACAAAAATTGCGGCTTCCAGGGGCTCAAGAAATCAAATCGCGACATCGGTTTATATCGGTGCTATATCTAAATCTGAACCGATGACCTGTAAAATTTTAAGCGGCTAGCCTTGCCCGTCCGACCGCTATCGTGAGTGATTTCGACAGACGGACGGATAGACATGGCTAGATCGACTCAGAACGTCGAGACTATCAAGAATAAATATGCTTTATGGGCCTTAGACGAATATTTCGAGGTGTTACAAATGGAAAGACTAGATTAGCATACCCCCTTCCTATGGTGGTGGGTATAAATATTGACTATATTCGACAAACCTGTGTTTCCCAAAACATGACCCTTCATTCGCCCACTTTACGCCAATCTATTGTATATTTCAGTAGGGTACCTCTCTCCTAACTCGATCTGGAATTTTTTTAAATGTAGCTTTATTCTTGGGCATTTTTCATCCCATCCGTCCTGAAGGTGCTTATGAGTACATTTTCTTAATTTTCCCACAAACCCACAAACTTCGGTTGACCAACTCTGAGCTTCCATCGGTTGAACCCTAAAAGTGTGTGCTCGCAGCAAGTCAACTTTTTTCAGAAAAAGGAGCATTGAAGCCTCTAATTGTCAAAAGTTAAGACTGATATTCTTGTTACCTCGTAGAGTCAGGAATAAACCAACTTCAAGAGGAAACAAAAATCAAGATAACACAAAATGTTCTGCATCTTTAGTTAGAGGCCACAAAACTAAGCCACCATCACCATCCATTCTAATAACAACTCAGAAAGTTTGTTGCAAATGGGCGAGTTGTTCAATCCGCAATCTCTAAAAAGAAGTAAAGCCCTTCGCATAAAATTCACGTTGCAAAGAACTTCTGCTAGTGCAGTTGTTGCATTTACTTCCTGCCATCAACCACTACCATTGAAACACATTCGCTTCAATAGAAAATCCTGCTTGGAATACCGGCTACTTAAGTAGCACACATAATGTGGAGTTACAGCTGCTGATGACATGCCATGCTAAACGTGATCCAAAATTAAAGCAAACTCTTAATAGTGGCACGTCGTCGTCACACGCACAGGCTGGTAGCCATAGTGCTATAAGTGTCCTTCTGTACTAATGGCTGGTGCATGCCAATAGTAGACCATAAATCTTTTGGTAATTTTTTCTTTGAAGGTTGGTTCGACATGCTCTCTTTATATCATACAAAGAACGTTTAAGACAAACATGAATAATAAATTGGCAGAACTTTAACTGAAATATCAATCACCTAAGTTATGAATTACTGAACAAGTATTTATAATATCTTAAATGGAAACGAAAAGTTAGCGCAAAAGAGAAATTGGAAAATAGTTAAGGAGATAATTAGTAAAAACGTGCTAAGTTCGGTTGGAATTCTGCTAAAAATTTATACAAAATTAATTTCGTTGTAAAGCTTAGTTGTACTTTATGTGCCAAATTTCAGCCAAGCCAGGCAAAGCCGTAAAAAGCTATTCGGGAGATCACAAATTTTGGTTAGTAGAAACAGCAAAAAATGTTGCTGTAACAGCAGAAAGCCAGCTGAAAATGAGGCAGCAGTAATTTGTTTGTTGCTAAAACAGCAAACATTCTGTGCTTTTTTTAATTGGTAAAAAGTTCAAAAACTTCACAAATATTTGACACATTTTTATGCCCACCACCAAAGGATGGGGGTATACTAATCTAGTCATACCGTTAGTAACGCCTCGAGATATTCGTCTAAGGTCTCAACGCTCTGAATCGATCTAGCCATGTACATCCGTCCGTCCGCTTGTCGAAATCACGACAGCGGTCGAACGCGTAGAGCTAGCCGCTTGAAATTTTGCCCAGATACTTCCTATTGATGTATGACGTTGGGAATGGCAAATGGATATGATGTTGTCGATTCAGATTTGGATATCATATAAACTGATCTCTCGATTTGAATTCTTGAGCCCCTACAAGCCGTAACTTTTGTCCGATTTGGCTGAAATTTTGGATGCAGTGTTTGGTTATGACTTCAAATACCACTGCCTTGTACGGTCCAAATCTGTCTATAAACCGATCTCCTAATTTGACTTCTTAAGCCCTTAAAAGCCCCAATTTCTGTGCGATTTTTCCAAAATTTTGCATGCAGTGTTCTGTTAAGACTTCCACCAACTATTCCAAATACGGTCCAAATAGATCTATAACCTGATATAGCTCCTATATTAACCGATCTCCCGATTAGACTTCTTGAACCCTTACAAGCTGCAATTTTTATCTGATGTGGCTGAAATATTGCATGTAGTGTTTTATTATGAGTAACAACAACTGCGCTAAGTCCGAACTGTGTACGGTCCGAATCGGTCTATAACCTGATATAGCTCCCATGTAATCCGGTCTCTCGATCATCCTTGTTCGGTTCCTAGAAGTTTTCATTCTTGCTGGTTTGACAAAAGTTTGGTATGTAGAATAAAATTTATTTTATATACATTTTTTGCAGAATTCATGGTGGCGGGTTCCCAAGATTCGGCCCGGCTGAACTTAGCACGCTTTTACTTGTTATATTACATCTTATCTTTTAATTTTACAAGCATATATCGTAAACTCATTTTCCAATTTTCAATTACAGCCGACAAAATAACTACTGCTATGGTATCTATGCTTTTAAAAAACAAGTAAAAAGGCGTTAAGTTCGGCCGGGCCGAACTTTGGATACCCACCACCTCGGATATATATGTAAACCACCTTTCATCAAAATTCGGTGAAAATTTCATACCTTGTGTCCCACATCAGTTATATCAAAATAGGTTCCGATTGGGACCAAATATTAATAAGTATACTAGCTAAATCTAAAAATAAAGCGATCTGAACTATATACGACACGGATGTCGAAAAGCCTAATGTAAGACACTGTGTCAAACTTCAGTGAAATCGGATTATAAATGCGCCTTTTATGGGGCCAAGACTTTAAATAGAGATATTGCTCTACATTGCAGCTATATGCAAATCTGGACCGATTTGGGACAAGTTGCATAAAAATGTCGAAGAGCCTAATACAAAGCACTGTCCCAAATTTCGGCGAAATCGGACAACAAATGCGCCTTCTATGGGGCCAAAACTTTAAATCGAGATATCGGTCTATATGGCAGCTACATCCAAATCTGGACCGATCTGTGCGATATTACAGAAGTATGTCAAGGCCCTTAACCTAACTTACTATCCCAAATTTCGGCGACATCGGGCAATAAATGAGCATTTTATGGGCCCAAAACCATACATCAAGAAATCGGTCTATATGGCAGTTATATCCAAATCTGAACCGATCTGGATCAAATTAACGGAGGAAGTCGATGGGCCTAACACAATTCACTGTCCCGAATTTCGTCAAAATCGGATAATAAATGTGGCTTTTGTGGGCCTAAGACCATAAATCGGAGGATCGGTCTATATGGCAGCTATATCCAAATTTGGACCGATCTGCGCCAAATTGACGGAGGATGTCGATGGGCCTAACACAATTCACTGTCCCGAATTTCGTCAAAATCGGATAATAAATGTGGCTTTTGTGGGCCTAAGACCCCAAATCGGAGGATCGGTCTATATGGCAGCTATATCCAAATCTGAACCGATCTGGATCAAATTAACGAAGGAAGTCGAAGGGGCTAACACAACTCATTGTCCCACATTTTAGCAAAATCGGATAATAAATGTGGGTTTTATGGGCCTAACACCATAAATCGGAGGATCGGTCTATATGGCAGCTATATCCAAATCTGAACCGATCTGGGCCAAATTGACGAAGGATGTCGATGGGCCTAACACAATTCACTGTCCCAAATTTCAGCAAAATCGGTTAATAAATGTGGCTTTTATGGGCCTTAGACCCTAAATCGGAGGATCGGTCTATATGGCAGCTATATCCAAATCTGAACCGATCTTGGCCAAATTAACGGAGGAAGTCGGAGAACCTAACACAACTCACTGTCCCAAATTTCAGCAAAATCGGTTAATAAATGTGGCTTTTATGGGCCCTAGACCCTAAATCGGAGGATCGGTCTATATGGCAGCTATATCCAAATCTGAACCGATCTGGGCTAAATTGACAAAGGATGTTGAAGGGCCTAACACAACTCACTGTCCCAAATTTCAGCAAAATCGGATAATAAATGTGGCTTTTATTGGCCTAAGACCCTAAATCGGCGGATCGGTCTATATGGGGGCTATATCAAGATATATTCCGATATAGCCCATCTTCGAACTTAACCTGCTTATGGACAAAAAAAGAGTCTGTGCATTCAAATTTCAGCTCAATATCTCTATTTTTGAAGACTGTAGCGTGATTTCAACAGACAGACGGACGGACATGTCTAGATCGTCTTAGATTTTTACGCTGATCAAGAATATATATACTTTATAGGGTCGGAAATGGATATTTCGATGTGTTGCAAACGGAATGACAAAATGAATATACCCGCATCCTTCGGTGGTGGGTATAAAAAGCAAAAATTAAAGCATCTAGAAACCGAACAAGGATGATCGAGAGATCGGTTTACATGGGAGCTATATCAGGTTATATACTTATTTGGACGGTACTTGTCACAGTTGTTGGAAGTCTTAACAAAACATTGCATGCAAAATTTCAGCCAAGTCGGACAAAATTTGCGGCTTGTAAGGGTTCAAGGAGTGAAATCGGGAGATCGGTTTATATGGGACCTATATCAGGTTATGAACCGATTTGAACCATACTTGGCGCAGTTGTTGGGATTTGTGATAGAACACTATTTGCAAAATTTCAGCCAAGTCGGACAAAAGTTGCGGCATGTAAGAGCTCAAAATACCAAATCAAGAGAACGGTTTAAATGGTACGGTTTATAAGCTAACTAAGCACAGTTGTTGGGAATCATACAGAACACTACTTGCTAAATGTCAGCCAAATCGGACAAAATTGCTGCTTTCAGGGACTCAAAAAGTCAAATCGGAAGATCGTAAGAGTTAGTATCTGTGTAAAATTTCAAGCGGCTTGCATTCGACCGCTATTGTGATTTCGACAGGCGGACGGTAGCCATATCCTTCTCGACCCAAAACTTCGAAACGATCAA
Organism: Stomoxys calcitrans; assembly: GCF_963082655.1. Lineage (NCBI taxonomy): Eukaryota > Metazoa > Arthropoda > Insecta > Diptera > Muscidae > Stomoxys > Stomoxys calcitrans. The sequence continues at coordinate 13,367,673 of NC_081552.1, read as the reverse complement.
TAATATATTTACTTAATGGGATTTTAGACGAATATTTCTTTGTGTTACAAACGGAATGACTAGGTTAGTATACCCCCATCTTATGGTTGTTGGTAAAGATAACACCGAAAATAGTCAAATGTTTTTATCAACATATTGCAAATGCCTCAATTATTGTTATAACTTCCACCATAGGAAGGGGGGTTTACTAACTTCATCACTCCATTTGTAACACAACGAAATGTTGAACTGAGGCCCACCAAGGTATTCATATCCTTAATCGTCTTGACATTCTCAGTCGATTTAGCCATGTCCGTCTGTTTGGCTGTCCGTCCATCTGTCGGTCCGTCCGTCTGTCTGTCGAACGCATTAATTGAACATAAATATTTCCTAATAGTGCAGGTCAATTGCGATTTTAAATGGACGAATTCGGTCCATGTTTTGAAATATCTGCCATATAAATCGATATCGGATCTTACATTCTGGAGCCTCTAGAGGGCGCAACTCTTATTATATTTGGCTGAAATTTTCCATGAAGCGTTTTGGTTTGACCATCAACAACTGTGTCAAATATGGTTCACATCGGTTTATAACCTGATATATCTACCATATAACCCCATCTCGTATCTTGACTTCGTGAGCCTCTAAAGAGCGCAATTATCAGTTTCTATGGGAGCTATACCAGATAATAGACCGATTTGGACCGTACTCGGCACGGCTGTTGAAAGCTGCAACAGAACATTGCGTGTGTAATAATTGCGGCTTTTATGGGCTCAAGAAGTCAAGTCGAAGGACCACTTTGTATGGGAGCTATATCTAAATCTCAACCGATATACCCCTTCGCAATTCCCAACAACCAACATCAATAAGACGCATCTGTGCATAACTTCCAGCGAGTATCTATATTCGTTCGACTGCTCTTATGATTTCCACAGGCAGACGGACGGACAGACATGGCTGAATCAACTTGGAACATTAAGGAGATCAAGAATATAAACAAGTGGATATTTCGAGAATGACTAGATTAGTATACCCCCATCCTACGGTGGTGGGTATACAAAATATCATGTTAATATAGAATTTTTAAAAAATAACTTTTGAAAAAATTTCGCATGAAATCAGATTTACTTTGAATAAAAATTTCCTAAAAACATAGAAAATGTCAACAAATTTGACAGATTAGGGAATTTTGATCAAATTTCCTATGTATAAGAAATTTTGCCGAAAATTTCCATAAATAAGAAATTTTGACAATATTTTCCTTAATTCGACGGATCGGTCTACATGGCAACTGTATCCAATTCTAGACCGATCTGAGCCAAATTGAAGATTGACGTCGAAGGGCCTAACACAACTCACCGCCCCAAATTATGGCTTAATCGGACAATAAACCTTAAATCAAAAGATCGGTCTATATGGCATCTATATATTTAAATCTAGATTAATCTGAACAAAAATTAATAAGAATGTTGACTGGCCTAATACAATACAACTGTCACAAATTTCAGCAAAATCGGATAATAAATCTGGGTTTTATAGACCTTAGACCCTAAATCGGCGGATCGATCTATATGGGGTCTATATCCAGTCCGATATAGCCCATCTATATTTTTAAAGATAATAGATATTTTGATGTGCTGCAAACGGAATGACATATTAAATATGTCATCGGTGGTGGGTATAAAAAATATGATAAAATTTCTTATAAATAAAAAAAAATTTAAATTTAAAATTTTTTAATTTTTATACCCTACACCATAAGATGGGGGGTATACTAATTTCGTCATTCTGTTTGTAACTACTCGAAATATTCGTCTGAGACCTCATAAAGTATATATATTCTTGATCGTCGTGACATTTTATGTCGATCTAGCCATGTCCGTCCGTCTGTCCGTCCGTCCGTCCGTCTGTCTGTCGAAAGCACGCTAACTTCCGAAGGAGTAAAGCTAGCCGCTTGAAATTTTGCACAAATACTTCTTATTAGTGTAGGTCGGTTGGTATTGTAAATGGGCCATATCGGTCCATGTTTTGATATAGCTGCCATATAAACCGATCTTGGGTCTTGACTTCTTGAGCCTCTAGAGTGCGCAATTCTTATCCGATTGGAATGAAATTTTGCACGACGTGTTTTGTTATGATATCCAAAAACTGTGCTAAGTATAGTTCAAATCGGTCCATAACCTGATATAGCTGCCATATAAACCGATCTTGGGTCTTGACTTCTTGAGCCAATTGAGGGCGCAATTCTTATCCGATCAGAATGAAATTTTGCACGACGTGTTTTGTTATGATATCCAACAACTGTGCTAAGTATGGTTCAAATCGGTCCATAACCTGATATAGCTGCCATATAAACCGATCTTGGGTCTTGACTTCTTGAGCCTCTAGAGGGCGCAATTCTTATCCGATTGGAATGAAATTTTGCACGACGTGTTTTGTTATGATATCCAACAACTGTGCTAAGTATGGTTCAAATCGGTCCATAACCTGATATAGCTGCCATATAAACCGATCTTGGGTCTTGGCTTCTTGAGCCTCTAGAGTGCGCAATTCTTATCCGATTGGGATGAAATTTTGCACGACGTGTTTTGTTATGATATCCAACAACTGTGCCAAATATGGTTCAAATCGGTCCATAACCTGATATAGCTGCCATATAAACCGATCTTGGGTCTTGATTTCTTGAGCCTCTAGAGTGCGCAATTCTTATCCGATTAAAATGAAATTTTGCACGACGTGTTTTGTTATTATATCCAACAACTGTGCCAAGTATGGTTCAAATCGGTCTATAACCTGATATAGCTGCCATATAAACCGATCTTGGGTCTTGACTTCTTGAGCCTCTAGAGGGTGTAATTCTTATCCGATTTGAATGAATTTTTGCACGAAGTATTTCGTTATGATATCCCGATACAGATCCCATATAAATCGTTCTCTCTATTTTACTTCGTGAGCCCCAATGGGCGCAATTCTTATACGAATTGGCTGAAATTTTACGCAGGTCTCCAACATATAATTTAATTGTGGTCCAAACCGGACCATATCTTGATATCGCTCTAATAGCAGAGCAAATCTTTTCTTATATCCTTTTTTTCCTAAGAAGAGATGCCGGGAAAAGAACTCGACAAATGCGATCCATGGTGGAGGGTATATAAGATTCGGCCCGGCCGAACATAGCGCGCTTTTACTTGTTTATATTTTTCTCATTGGAGGTATGTGCCCGATTTGAATTAATCGTTTCATTAAAGTTAAAAATTTTCCCCTTTTTACTCAATAAAATTCCAGAGACTAACATCTTCATTTACATTTATATTGTAACACAGGACTTTAATAATTGTTCTTCCCTAATCATCGGTCTTACAAACATTTTCACAATCCCCATGCAGGTGTTTTCTAATCCGCTTAAATTTAAAAATTTCCACACATTGTTGAACCTTTGATACTTTTAAGCGCATTATAAAGCAGATAAACATGATTTTTTAACAGCAACACAACAAAAATATTCCAAACATTTAAATTTAGCACTGAAAGGAATTGTTTGACTACAGAGAACGAGCATACGAGAAACTTAAAGAATGTTGGAAATTTAATTTTCACAATCACGTCAAAGTATTTAAGCTAAAATTACTCAAGGCAAGGCCCAAAAATTCCTTGTGCTCATGTGTGTGATAAAGCCTTATCGCAGCACACACAAATACTGTCAAATTTTCCACACAATTGCCAATCTTTGACTTGTGTTAAATATTTCGCACAAGCTCTCAGACACACACATATTAGAAGAAAGAAAATGTTTAAGACAAGTAAAAGCGTGCTAAGTTCGGCCTGGTCGAATTCCCCTCCACCCTCCACCATGGAACGCATACGTCGAGTTCTTTTCCCTGTATCTCATTTTAGGTAAACTAACAATAAAAGAAAATCATTGCGTTGCTATTTGTGTTATATCAAGTTTTGATCCGATTCGGACCATAATTAAATTGAATATTGCAGATCATAGTAGGGGTCATTGTGAAAAATTTCAGCCAATTCGAATAAGAATTGGGAGATCGGTTTATATGGGAGCTGTATCAGGCTATAAACCGATTCGGACCATATTTGACACATTTGTTGAAGGTCATGGGAGAAGCTGTTGTACAAAATTTCAGCCAAATCGGGTCACTTATTGAGCCTCTAGACAGACAGACAGACAACAGTCATAGCTAGATCGACTTAAAATGTCATGACGATCAAGAATATATACACTTCATGGGATTTTGGACGAATATTTCGAGCAGTTACAAACAGAATGACGAATTTAATTACTCCCATCCTATGGTGGACGGTATAAAAATGGTAAAAACAAGTAAAAGCGTGCTAAGTTCGGCCGGGCCGAATCTTATATACCCTCCACGATGGATCGCATTTGTCGAGTTCTTTTCCCGGCATCTCTTCTTAAGCAAAAAAGGATATAAGAAAAGATTTGCTCTGCTATTAGAGCGATATCTAGATATGGTCCGGTTTGGACCACAATTAAATTATATGTTGGAGACCTGTGTAAAATGTCAGCCAATTCGAATAAGAATTGCGCCTTTTGGGGGTTCAAGAAGCAAAATAGAGAGATCGATTTATGTGATAGCAGTATCGGGCTATAGACCGATTCAGACCATAATAAACACGTATGTTGATGATCATGAGAGAATGCGTCGTACAGGCAAATCGGATAATAATTGCGACCTCTAGAGGCTCATGAAGTCAAGTCCCCAGATCTGTTTATATGACAGCTATATCAGGTTATTAAGCGATTTGAACCATAGTTGGCACAAATGTTAAAGGTATCATAACAAAATACTATATGCAAAAATCAGGTTATAGACCGATTTAAACCATACTCGGCACAGTTGTTGGATGTCATAACAAAACACGTCGTTCAAAATTTCATTCCAATCGGATAAGAATTGCGCACTCTAGAGGTTCAAGAAGTCAAGACCCAAGATCGGTTTTTATGGCAGCTATATCAGGTTATCGACCGTTTTAACCCATACTCGGCACAGTTGTTGGATGTCATAACAAAACACGTCGTGCAAAATTTCATTCCAATCGGATAAGAATTGCGCCTTCTAGAGGCTCAAGAAGTCAAGACCCAAGATCGGTTTATATGGCAGCTATATCAAAACATGGACCGATATGGCCCATTTACAATACCAACCGACCTACACTAATAAGAAGTATTTGTGCAAGATCGACATAAAATGTCGCGACGATCAAGAATATATGTACTTTATGGGGTCTCACAGGAATATTTCGAGTAGTTACAAACAGAATGACGAAATTAGTATACCCCACATCCTATGGTGGAAGGTATAAAAACTCACGAGCACTTTAAGTGTTAAATTAATACCATAAATCTAAACATTTGCACTTCATTTTCTTTGTAATTTATATGAAGCAATATAATCATGCACACATGTGTGGGTGCACTCACACTCCTACCCACATGGGTATCTCGTTTATTGTGGAAAGATTCATGCTTAGCCTTTAATGTATCAGCAGATAAAGAAGATATTTTAACTTGTGATCCATACAAGGAAACTTGCTTTTCAAATAAAAAAGTAAATAAATGAAAAAGGATAGAAAAAGCTGTTACTCGCAATATAAATCGCTGGCAATAAACTGTACTAAACACAAGAATTCAAGGCAAAGTTTGATGCTAACAAGCTGTACCAACACACTGAAAGTGAAGAGTATATACACTCAGAAAGAAGCACTGAGAAAAAACCAAATATTTCATGCTTTTTGTAAGGCCAGTAAGTCGAATTTAAATGATGTAACAATGTTTATCACATATTTTCCCATAAATTCTACACTATAACCACAAGGAGGACAGAAACATGACTAATAAAAGAAATTGAACAAAATAGTTCAATTATCTATTTCTTCGAATGTATTAAGTAATTTTCTATCTCAAATGCTTGCGACATCCTTGTGAGAAAAAATTCATCAGAAAATTTCCTTCCGTTTCCTTGTGTCGTTTTCAGCATTGCCAACAATGCCAGCAAGACCACCATCACCACCACGACTGCCTGCTGCAGACAATCGTTAACTTTTACATCCCTAACACATCAAACCGCAGTTGGCAGCAGCAATGACCCTTTTATGGTTTCATTTCTATTTGAAACCTCAACGGCACAAATATGTATGTATAATTTATGTTATGTACGACATGTGGTGGCCTTTTTATTAAAGGGTGATGTTTTAAGAGTTATAAAAAAGTATTAAATTCACAAAAATGCAAGAAATCTTTATTTGAATCGATAGTACGGTCCACGTTATTTAATGTTTGATGATTATTTCATGGAAATATTGACCGTGTCTGCGTTTCAAATGGTCCATGTACTTAGTCCAATTTTGGAATACTCTTTCCACCACAAAAAACAAGTAAAAAGGCGTTAAGTTCGGCTGGTCCGAACTTTGGATACCCACCACCTCGGGTACATAACCAAACAACCTTTCGACAAAATCCGTTGATAAATGCATACCTTATGCCCCGTAGCAGCTACATCTAAATATGTTCTATATCTTAAAATAAACCAATCTGAACTATAAACGGACACGGATGTCGAAAGCCTAACATAAGTCACTGTGTAGTAAAAATTCAGTGAAATCAGATTATAAATGTGTCTTTTTTGGGGCCAAGACTTTAAATCGAGATATCGGTATATATGGCAGCTGTATCCAAATCTGGACTGATCTGAGCCAAATTGAAGAAGGTCAAAGGGACTAACAAAACTCACTGTCCCAAATTTCAGCAAAATTGGATAATAAATTCCTTTTTTTATGGGCGCAAGAACTTAAATCCAGAGATCAGTCTTTATGGCAGCTATATGCAAATCTGGGTCAAATTGAAAGAAGGATGTCGAAGGGCCTAACAAAACTCATCGAAGATCGGCCTATATGGCAGCTATAACCCTAAATCCCTGGCCCTAAGACCCTAAATCGGCAGATCGGTCTATATGGGGCTTAATCAAGATATAGGCCGATATAGCCCATCTTCGAACTTAACCTGCTTATGGACAGAAAAAGAATCTTTGCAAAATTTCAGCTTAAAATCTCTATATTTAAAGACTGTAGCATGATTTCAACAGACATGGCTAGATCGTCTTAGATTTTCACGCTGATCAAGAATATATATTCTTTATTGGGTCGATGTGTTGCAAACGGAATGACTAAATGAATATACCCCCATCCTTCGGTGTTGAGTATAAAAATAGTCTAAAGGCGTTGAATCGCACGCTCTAGTTGGCCAATTGACCGATCCCGAACGTGAAATAAAATATTACGCGTGCTGAGTGGCATGTTGCACTGTCTTATTGAAACTATATGTCATGCAAGTCAAGCTCTTGTATTGTGGACAAAGAAAATTGAATTTCAGCTCACGAGAGCGCTCGCCATTCACAGTTACGTTACGATTCATATCATCTTTGAAGAAGTACGGTCCAATGATACCACCAGCCAATAAACCACAACAAACTGTGACTTTTTCTGGATGCATTGGTAGCCAATGACTATTCAACTTAGTTACGTACCCATTGAGCCAAAAATTAATTTCGCCGCTGAACACAAGAAGCGCGCGATGAACTTTCTTAACAGAGCACACGTTTTGATAATAAAATTCAATAAATTGCAAGCGTTGTTCGTTTGTAAGATGATTCATGGTTAAATTATAGACCAAACTGAAGATGTTTGATAGTGAAACAAAACACGAAACGTGCTTGAGCTGTTTAAACCAGTGTTTGACTGTTCCACAGCGTTAGTCGCCCACGCCCTTAGTTCGGATTGCGTCGACCCGGAAGGCTTCGATAAAACCAATTTTATTGACCGCAATACTCTGGCTTTCACTGCCAAATCGTTCGCTCTTTATAGGATGAGACGTCCCCCAAATACTTGGCCCCAAAATTGGTTTTTAAATTCGTTTTCTAATCTTAAATACCTTTAATTTGAGCTACATTTTGCCATTGTCGGTACATCTTTAACCTTTTGGGGGTGTTTTGGGTGAAGAGGCGGTGCCCCATATACATGGTCCCACATTTGGATCTTCACATTCTACTGCGAAATACCTTTACTTGAGCCCCATATTGCGATGGTTAGTAAATAATTATTGTTTGTGAGGTATTTTGAGATAGGGGTAGAACCCGCAGAAAATTGGTCCCGAAAGTGGGTATCAATTTCATTCTCAACTCCCCAATACCTTTTTCTTTCTCAAACCCCTTATTGCAAAAGTCAGCAAATATGTCCGGTTTAGGGTATGGGCTCTAAAAACTATCAATATCGAGCTGCACTGTCTTGAAGACCCAATTTGTCTTGGTGAGCAAATATGTCTCATTTGGGGGTTGTTATGGTGGTGGGACGTCCTCTAGGCAGTTAGTCCCGAATGTTGATATCAGATTCGTGCTCTACTCTCATTGACCTTTCATTTGAGCCTAACATTTCCATAGTCCGGGTTGGGGGGGTGTCTTGGGGAATGGGACGGCCGTTCAGTGACTTGGCCCTGAAAATATATATTCGTGTTTTACTCTAAAATACCTTTTATTACAGCCCCATATTGGAGTGGTCAGCAAATACGACCCTATATGGGTGGTGTTATGGAGATGGGTTAACCCCATAGTCACTTTTTCCCGAAAATTTGTATCAGATTCGTGCTTTACTCCCAAAGACCTTTCATTTGAGCCCCATATTGCTATGGTTGTAAATTTGTACTCTTTGGGTGTGTTTTTGGGAGGGCCGGTCCCTCAAACTCGGATATTAGATTCGTATTCTACACTCAAATACCTTTTATTTAAGACCCATATTGCCATGGTCAGTAAATAAGTCCTGTTCGCGGAGTGTATTGGGGAAGTGGTGGACCCCCAGAAACTTGGACCAATTTTGGATACCAGATTCGTATTCTACTTGCAAATGCCTTTCATTTAAGTCCCTTATTGCAATGGTCAGTAAATATGTCCGATTTAAGGAAGATATAGGGGTTGGGGTTGACCCCCTCACACTTGGTCCGACAACTGGATATCAGATACGTTTTCTTCTCCTATATACCTTTTATTTGGGTCCCATATTGTCTTAATTGGTGTATATATATATTTGGTAGGTTTTGGGGATGGAGTGGCCCCTCTAGGTACCCCATCCGAAATTTGGATACCAAATTTTATTATACCCACCGTTTGCAACACATCGAAATATCTATTTCTGGGCCTAAAAAATATATGTATTCTTGACAAGCGTAAAAATCTAAGACGATCTAGCCATGTCCGCCCGTCTGTCTGTTGAAATCACGCTACAGTCTTTAAAAATAGAGATATTGAGCTGAAATATTGCACATATTCTTTTTTTTTTGTCCATAAGCAGGTTAAGTTCGAAGATGGGCTATATCGCACTATATCTTGATATAAACCCCATATAGACCAATCCGCCGATTTAGGGTCTTAGCCACAGTGAGTTATGATTTGCCCTTCGACATCTTTCTTCAATTTGGCCCAGATCGGTCAAGATTGGGATATATCTGCCATATTGACCGATCTCCCGATTTAAGTTCTTGTGTTCATAAAAGGCGCACTTATTGTCCGATTTTGGTACAGTGAGTTGTGTAATGTACTTTGTCAATTTGGTCCAAATCGGTCCAGATTTGGATATAGAAGCCATATTAACCGATCTCTCGACATGAGGTTTTGGGCCCATAAAAGACGCATTTATTGTCCGATTTCGCGTGAGTAAGGTTAAGCCCCTCGACATATATCTACAATATGGCACATATCGCTCCAGATTTGGATATAGAAGCCATATTGACCGATCTCTCGGTTTAAGGTTTTGGGCCCATAAAAGGCCATTTATTGTCCGATTTCGCCGAAATTTGGGACAGTGAGTTGTGTTAGGCTGTTCTACTTCATTCTTCAATTTGGCCCAAATCGGTCCATATTTGGATATAGCTGCCATATAGACCGATTTCTCGATTTTAAGTCTTGGCCCCATAAAAGGCACATTTATAATCCAATTTCACTGAAATTTGACACAGTGACTTATGTAAGTCTTTTCGACTTCCGTGTCGTACATGGTACAGATCGGTTTATTTTTATACCCTCCACCATAAGATGGGGGGTATACTAATTTCGTCATTCTGATTGTAACTACTCGAAATATTCGTCTGAGACCCAATAAAATATATATATTCTTGATCGTCGTGAAATTTTATGTCGATCTAGCCATGTCCGTCCGTCTGTCCGTCCGTCCGTCCGTCCGTCCGTCCGTCCGTCCGTCCGTCCGTCCGTCTGTCTGTCGAAAGCACGCTAACTTCCGAAGGAGTAACGCTAGCCGCTTGAAATTTTGCACAAATACTTCTTATTAGTGTAGGTCGGTTGGTATTGTAAATGGGCCATATCGGTCCATGTTTTGATATAGCTGCCATATAAACCGATCTTGGGTCTTGACTTCTTGAGCCTCTAGAGTGCGCAATTCTTATCCGATTGAGATGAAATTTTGCACGACGTGTTTTGTTATGATATCCAACAACTGTGCCAAGTATGGTTCAAATCGGTTCATTACCTCATATAGCTGCCATATAAACCGATCTTGGGTCTTGACTTCTTGAGCCTCTAGAGGACGTAATTCTTATCCGATTGGAATGAAATTTTGCACGACGTGTTTTGTTATGATATCCAACAACTGTGACAATTATGGTTCAAATCGGTTCATAACCTGATATAGCTGCCATATAAACCGATCTGGGGTCTTGACTTCTTGAGCCTCTAGAGTGCGCAATTCTTATCCGATTGGAATGAAATTTTGCACGACGTGTTTTGTTATTATATCCCACAAATACGCCAAGTATGGTTCAAATCGGTTCATAACCTGATATAGCTGCCATATAAACCGATCTGGGGTCTTGACTTCTTGAGCCTCTAGAGTGCGCAATTCTTATCCGATTGGAATGAAATTTTGCACGACGTGTTTTGTTATTATATCCCACAAATACGCCAAGTATGGTTCAAATCGGTCAATAACCTGATATAGCTGCCATATAAACCGATCTTGGGTCTTGACTTCTTGACCCTCTAGAGTGCGCAATTCTTATCCGATTGGAATGAAATTTCACACGACGTGTTTTGTTATGATATCCCACAAATACGCCAAGTATGGTTCAAATCGGTTCATAACCTGATATAGCTGCCATATAAACCGATCTTGGGTCTTGACTTCTTGACCCTCTAGAGTGCGCAATTCTTATCCGATTGGAATGAAATTTCACACGATGTGCTTTGTTATGATATCCAACAACTGTGCCAAGTATGGTTCAAATCAGTTTATAACCTGATATAGCTGCCATATAAACCGATCTTGGGTCTTGACTTCTTGAGCCTCTAGAGTGCGCAATTCTTATCCGATTGGAATGAAATTTTGCACGACGTGTTTTGTTATGATATCCAACAACTGTGCCAAGTATGGTTCAAATCGGTTCATAACCTGATATAGCTGTCATATAAACAGATCTGGGGACTTGACTTCTTGAGCTTCTAGAGAGCTCAATTTCTATCCGATTTGGCTGAAATTTCGCAAAACGTTTTTTATTGTTACTTTCAACAACTATGTCAAATAAAGTACAAGTCGGTTCATAACCTGATATAGCTGTCATATAAACCGATCTGGGATCTTGACTTCTTGAGCCTCTAGAGGTCGCAATTATTATCCGATTTGTCTGAAATTTTGTACGACGGATTCTCTCATGACCATTATCAAATGTGTTTATTATGGTCTGAATTGGTCTATAGGCCGATACAGCTCCCATATAAATCGATCTCTCTATTTTACTTCTTGAGCCCACAAAGGGCGCAATTCTTATTCGAATTTGCTGACATTTTACACAGGTCTCCAACATATAATTTAATTGTGGTCCAAACCGGACCATATCTTGATATCGCTCTAATAGCAGAGCAAATCTTTTCTTATATCCTTTTTTTTGCCTAAGAAGAGATGCCGGGAAAAGAACTCGACAAATGCGATCCATGGTGGAGGGTATATAAGATTCGGCCCGGCCGAACTTAGCACGCTTTTACTTGTTAAATATAGCTACTTAAAAGACCAATTTGTTTTTATACACAATTGAACAATGGCTTGTACTTATTAGTATTTGGTTCAAATCGGAATATATTTAGATATGACTGCTATGGGGCATAAGGTATGCATTTTTCACGGGATTTTGACGAAAGGTGGTTTACATATATACCCGAGGTGGTGGGTATTCAAAGTTCGGCCGGGCCGACCATTAATTAAATTAAATACCATTAATTTTAGCCCCATTTTTCCCCGAAACTTGGTCCCACATTTGGATATTAGATTCGTATTTTACACGCAAATACCTTTCATTTGAGTCCAATATTGCAATGGTCGGTAAATATGCCCGGTTTATGGGTGTTTTGTGGGTTGGGGTGGTCCCCCTAATTTTAAATACCTTTCATTTGAGTCCCATATTGTCGTGATTGGTCTTTTTATAAATTTGGTAAGTTTTGGGGGTGGGTGGCCCCCCTAGGTACGCCATTTGAAATTCGGATACCAAATTTTTCTTTCTAGGTTACTATAGGGTGATTTTTTTGAGGTTAGGATTTTCATGCATTAGTATTTGACAGATCACGTGGGATTTCAGACATGGTGTCAAAGAGAAAGATGCTCAGTATGGTTTGACATTTCATCATGAATAGACTTACTAACGAGCAACGCTTGCAAATCATTGAATTTTATTACCAAAATCAGTGTTTGGTTCGAAATGTGTTCATTCACCGTTCAGCGATGAGGCTCATTTCTGGTTGAATGGCTACGTAAATAAGCAAAATTGCCGCATTTGGAGTGAAGAGCAACCAGAAGCCGTTCAAGAACTGCCCATGCATCCCGAAAAATGCACTGTTTGGTGTGGTTTGTACGCTGGTGGAATCATTGGACCGTATTTTTTCAAAGATGCTGTTGGACGCAACGTTACGGTGAATGAACACATTTCGAACCAAACACTGATTTTGGTAATAAAATTCAATGATTTGCAAGCGTTGCTCGTTAGTAAGTCTATTCATGATGAAATGTCAAAGCATACTGAGCATCTTTCTCTTTGACACCATGTCTGAAATCCCACGTGATCTGTCAAATACTAATGCATGAAAATCCTAACCTCAAAAAAAATCACCCTTTATAAGGGTGCACACAAACTTTGGTTTACTCGCACCACCCATTTCCGAGATCTGGCGTTTCTGAAATTTATGGTAAGGGGGAGGGTCCGCCCCCCTTCAGATATCAAAAAATGTAGTGCCCTATTTTCACCACGGGATCATTATGCGCCATCTGTGAAAATTTCAAGAAAATCGCCGAAAATCGTCCAGCCGTTTCTGAGTCTATAAGGATCACACAAACAAACAAACCTACATACGAACACAAATTGATTTTTATACCCTACACCATCACTGTGGTACGGGGTATTACAGACTTGTGAATTTTTTTGCAACGCTAAGAAGGAGAAGAGCTAGACCCATCGATATGTATACGGATTGGCTTAGAATCACTTCCTGATTCGATTTAGCTATGTCCGCCAGTCCGTCTGCCCGTCTGTCTGTCTGTCCATGTATTCTTGTAATCAAGGTACAGGTAGCATTTGTTGTCCGATTTTCACAAAATTTTGCATAAGTCTCTCTTTTGGTCCAATGGAATCGGCTTCCTGCCAATGTCTTTCCACTTGACTATGGCATTTAGAAATTTAAAACTAACGTCAACAAGCACTATTCCCCCTTTTCCCCTCCAATCCATAACTTTTCAGTTGCCAATGCAATGCACTGCATTCATAGGCAGTATCAAGTGCGTGTTGGTTGCAAAAAGAAAGACGGACGGAATTTAAGAACTATTGGTTGCCCAAAAAGTAATTGCGGATTTTTCATATAGTCGGCGTTGACAAATTTTTCCACAGCTTGTGACTGCAATTGCATTCTTTCTTCTGTCAGTTATCAGCTGTTACTTTTAGCTTGCTTTAGAAAAAAAGTATAAAAAAGTATATTTGATTAAAGTTCATTTAAAAATGGATTTACTTTCTTTTAAAAAATCCGCAATTACTTTTTGGGCAACCCAATAGGATTTTAAGATGATAAAGAATTGATATAACTCGCAAGGTCAGAGATTTTTTCATGTGTCGCAAAACGGAATAAATAAATGAACAAATCATTAATTTTTAGCCATTTAATTTTCCAAACCTCTTTCACAAAATTTGATCTCTCTGTCTCACTTTGATTAATTACAAATTTGTATGATAAAGCAAGCTAGCCTCTGCCAACATATTAAATGAAGTGAAACTCATAAATTCGAAACAAAAAAAAAAAAAATCAAAATTTCTGTCTATTCCTACTTTAACAAAGCCTGGAGCACACGCTGTTGACATAGTCATACCGTTTCGCTCTAATTAATTTAAGACTTTTGACATTTTATTGAAATATGAAAAAAGCAATCAACCTACGCTTTCTATGCTCTCGCTTTTTCCCATCTCTTGTATGCCATTATAATGGCCATAAGCCGTTCGCTGTGCCATGTCATGAGAGTGTCTGTCGTCCTCGTGGCACCGCTTTCTCTGATGATGAGCCTTAAATTACAAAGTAATTGCTTTTTTGCGGTTTTCTACAGTAAACACATTATCACAGATTATTTTTCATGGATACCCAATCTTCCCCACCCTCCCCCCTTAAAAAAATGTCACAGAGCCCAACCAGAGGAGCGAAAAAAAAAATTAAAAGCAACACCATCATTGGCGGCGCTGCAGACAACAATAACGAGACTAACACTTCAGTTCCTTCCTTACCATAAATAACGCTTGACAACAGTCGCGTTGATGTGGGACTCACAGTGGCCACTGAGGCAGGGATGGGTAGAACATATCAAAAAGGAAAAAATTATGCATATGTTTATAGAAAATGAGTATGTCAAATCTAATTTAAATATTTCTGGGGTCATACATACATATATCCCAAAACAATGTATGACAAGAACAAATGGTAATTTGTGCATTGAAAAAAAAAAAAAAAATTAAGAATTTTTATTTTTATACCGACTACCATAGAATGGGGGCATACTAATCTAGTCATTCCATTTGTAACACCTCGACATATTCATCTAAGACCCCATAAAACATATTTTCTTGATCGTCTCGACGTTCTGATTCAAAATAGTCATGTCCGTTCACGATAACGGTCGAACGCGTAAAGCTAGCCGCTTGAAATTTTGCACAGATACTAACTATTGATGTAGATCGTTGGGGATTGCAAATGCGCCATATCGGTTCAGAATTAGATATAGCTCCCATGTAAGCCGATCTCCCGATTTGACTTCTCAACCCCCTGAAAGCCGAAGTCATAATATGGGTTTTTGGGCTTAATTTCAGCCGAATCTGGCAAAAATTTAGGCTTCTAAAGGCTCGTAGCGCAGAGGTTAGCATGTCCGCCTTCGACGCTGAACGCCTGGGTTCGAATCCTAGCGAGACCACCAGAACAAATTTTCAGCGGTGGTTTTCCACTCCTAATGCTGGCAACATTTGTGAGGTACTATGCCATGTAAAACTCCTCTCCAAAGAGGTGTCGCACTGCGGCACGCCGTTCGGACATGGATAGATCGACTCAGAATGTCCAGACCATCAAGAATATATATACTTTATGGTGTCGCAAATCAATATTTCGAGGTTTCGCAAACGATATGACTAGATAATGATGAGTCGATCTAGCCACGTCCGTCCGTCCATTCGTCGAAATCACAAAACCGGCCGAACACGCATGAAATTTTTAACAGGTATTACATATTACTGCAGGTCATTGTGGATTAATATAATCGATTATTCTTTCAAAGTTATGGTTATCAACATTCAAAAATAACAAAAATCAAAAAGCTTACCACACTGATCAAGCAACAGCGAAATTTGATACCTTTAGATATGATTACTTTCAATTAAATATGTTTTTTTTATACTCACCACCATAGGATGGGGTATACTAATCTAGTCATTCCCTTTGTAACACCTTGAAATATTCCTCTTAGACCCCATAAAGTATATATAATATTGATCGTCTTGACGTTCGGAGTCGATCTAGACATATCCGTCTGTCTGTCGAAATCACGATTGCGGTCGAATGCGTAAAGATAGCCGCTTGAAATTTTGGACAGATTCTTCTTATTAATGTAGGTCGTTGAGGATTGCATATGGGCCATATCGCTTCAGATTTGGATATAGCTCCCATGTTAATCGAACTCCCGATTTAGCCTCTTGAGCCCCTGGAAGCCGCATTTTTTTTGCAGATTTTGCTAAAACTTTGCATGTGGTGTTCTATTATGACTTCCAACCACTGAGCAATGTATGGTGAAAATCGGTTTATAACCTGATATAGCTGCCATATAAACCGATCTCTCATTACCCATGTTCGGTTTCTAGACGCTTTAATTGTTGCCTGGTTTGGCAAAAGTTTGGTATGTAGATTTAAATTATGCCCTTCAACTTAATTTATTTATTTTTTTGCAGAATCCTGGTGGTGGATTCGGCCCGGCAGAACATAGCACGTTTTTAATTATTTTTTTTTTCTGCCCACTGTTTTAAGTGCTCTTCTTTCTATCATCCATCCAGATAGACCAGAAAAAGTTACAACAATTGTAACAATTTCGTATTTTGCGCACAAAGATAAGATGTCAGAAATGGGACGACAGCGAAATGGGGACATTTTTTAAAGTACAGCTAGAAGAGATATTTAGACAATTTTAATGATGTCTTTAGGCTCATGTACCAAAATTGGAATGAAATAAAACAAGTAAGAGCGTGCTAAGTTCGGCCGGGCTCAATCTGATATACCCTCCACCATGGATCGCATTTGTCGAGTTCTATGCGCGGTATCTCTTTTTAGGCAAACAAAGAATATTAACTAAGAAGTGTTATGCTATTGGAGCGATATCAAGTTATAGTCCGATTCGGACCATCATAGAATGCTTAACATTGTAGAAGTCGTTGTGTAATATTTCAGTTCATTCGGATAAGAATTGCGCCTTGTGGCCCCTTGGGCTCAAGAAGTAAAATCGGGAATTATGTTTATATGGGAGCTGTATCAAGCTATTGATCGACTCAGACCATATTATAAACGCATGTTGAAGGTCATGAGAGAAGCCGATGTACAAAATTTCTGCCAAATCGAATGAGAATTGCACCTTCCAGCGGCTCAAGAAGTCAAGATCTCTCAAATCGGTTTATATGGCAGCTATATCAGTTTAGGTACCGATTTGCGCCATACCCAGCACAGTTATTGGAAG
The DNA here is from genome assembly GCF_963082655.1 of Stomoxys calcitrans. Taxonomy (NCBI): domain Eukaryota; kingdom Metazoa; phylum Arthropoda; class Insecta; order Diptera; family Muscidae; genus Stomoxys; species Stomoxys calcitrans. The sequence continues at coordinate 13,350,378 of NC_081552.1, read as the reverse complement.
TCATAACGGAACACCTCATGCAAAATTTCAGCCAAATCGGATGAGAATTATGCGCTCTATTGGCTCAAGAAGTCAAGATCCAATATCTGTTTATATGACAGCTGTGCCAGATTATGAACCGATTTGAATCATACTTTTTGTTGTTGTTGGAAGTGATGCCGGAACACCACGTGCAAAATTCCAGTCAAAGCGGACGGGAATTGCGCCCTCTAGAGGATCAACAAGTCAAAACCTAAGAACGGTTTATATGGCAGCTATATCAAAACAAGTACTGATTTGGCCCATTTTCAATCCCAACCGACCAACTCTAATAAAAAGTATTTGTGCAAAATTTCAAGCGGCTAGCTTTACTCCTTCGATAGTTATCGCGCTTTTGACAGACAAACGGACGGACATGGCTAAATCTACTTAGAATGACATGACGATCAATATTATATTAGGTTGCCCAAAAAGTAATTGCGGATTTTTTAAAAGAAAGTAAATGCATTTTTAATAAAACTTAGAATGAACTTTAATCAAATATACTTTTTTTACACTTTTTTTCTAAAGCAAGCTAAAAGTAACAGTTGATAACTGACAGAAGAAAGAATGCAATTACAATATGAAAAATCCGCAATTACTTTTTTGGCAACCCAATATATACTTTATGGGGTCTCAGACGCTATTTCGCGGTGTCACAAACAGAATATCGAAATTAGTATACCCCATCCTATCTTGGGAACCCACCACCATGGATTCTATTAAACTATGAGAGCTATATCTAGTTATGAACAGTACTTGGCACAGTTGTTGAGAGTCATAACCGAACACTATATTCAAAATTTCAGCCAAATCGTGTAAAAATCGAGGCTTGTAAGGGCTCAAGAAATCAAATCGGGAGATCGGTTTATATGGGAGCTATATCATGTTCTTAACCGATTTGAACCGTTCTTGGCACAGTGTGTCATAACAGAAAACTAGGTGGAAAATTTCAGCCAAATCGTACAAAAATTGTGGCTCCCAGGGCCTCAAGAATTCAAATTGAGAGATCAGATTATATGGGAGCTATGTCAGGTTCTTGACCGATTTGGACCGTGCTTGGCACCGTTGTTGAAAGTCGTAAGCGAAAACTATGTGCAAAATTTCAGCCAAATCGTGTAAAAATCGAGCCTTGTAAGGGCTCAAGAAACCAAATCGGGAAATCGGTTTGTATGGGAGCTACATCAGGTTATTGACCGATTTGAACCGAACTTGGCACAGTTGTTGAAACCCAGAACAGAACGTTACGTGCGTAATAATTATGGCTTCCGGGGCTCAAGAAGTCAAATCGGAAGATCGGTTTATATGGGAGTTTTATCCAAATCTGAACCAATATGACCTATTTGCAACCCCCAACCACCTACATCAATATAAAGTATCTGTGCAAAATTTCAAGTGGCGGTCGGACGGATGGACATGACTAGTTCGAATCAGAATTTCGAAACGATTAAGAACATATATTTTTTATGGGGTCCTTGATGAATATTTCGAGGGGTTACAAACGGAATGACTAGATTAGTATACCCCCATCCTATAGTGGTGGGTATAACAAATGAGAATACTTTATAAAAGTATATAAATAAGGTGATTATATTTGGAGCGTGGAAAAAATATTCTCATGTAAAAACCTTTAACTCTATTTGAAGAAGCATACATTGCAGGATATTAGCATTGAAAAAAATTTATTTGACATAATGTTGCCACTCTAAAAACCAGCCGTTAATTAAGTACCCAAAAACCATTTAAAGATATTCATATTTCACTCTAGAATTTTCTTAGAACAAGATTTTTATTTTAATTCAATCTTTAAATGTTTAAAGAGAAATGTGTCCTTTTATATTGATTTTTCAAAATTTAATTAACATATGTCTGAAACCTAAACAAATCCCCTGAAGTAGATTTGCCATTTTAAATGTAATGAGCCATTTACAAATATTCATTTCATTAACATTTACGACCACATTTCCCTGAGCATAATACACATGCGAGCAACCTTACTCATATTTTTGAAATTGAAAAACAACACCAGTACACCAAACAGCCAACAGCCAAACTCCGAAAAAAAAACCCTAACAACATCCTGTGACATATAATAATGCTGTGGAGCTTAACTTTGTGTACCATTTCAGGCTGTTTTACCCTTTTATACATCCTCACCTATTCTCTTCTATTGTACAATTTTTCACAAAAGCCTTTTTTTTGGCAGGATATGGGTTGTGTTTTATATACTCCTTGGTATATTCAGGACACAACGTCTCTCCTAGTTGCACCACAATTTTTGTATCGTTGCTTCTGCATTATTTAAAGTGCTATTACAGGACAATGTTGTTGTTTCTGTTTGCTATTTATTTTGTTTTGCCAGGATCCATTTAAAGTTATCCTCCGAGAGTTGATGTTATGTGTTGTAGTCTTTGTCATTAATTTTACGGATACTCGAGTCGGCAGGAAGGCATTCATAAGGACATATGAGTGTGCGTAGGCACATGTGGCATAATATTCAGAGTAAAACGATTATGTTATCCTTGAGAGATTTGAAATTCTTGGCATTGTGCTACAAAACTCAAATGATTACGAAAACTTAGGCTATTGTGCAAAAAAATATTTGATAGATTATTTCAAAGTTAGAAACAAAATTTCCAGCAACATTTTTGGATAGTCTACATTGGATGGACATACAGTAAGTGGTCGAAAAAACGATTTTTAATAAAGCCATGTCCATGCGTCTGTCAAAATCTTGAAACATATATGCGCTTGCAACTTTGCACTTACAGATCGAAGATGATCTCAATATGCCTCAATATATCGGTATTATTGTCTGACTTATTACCTTCATAGCATAGCATAAAGCTTTAAATTTCAAATTTAACATTTTCAATCGAATAGCTTTGTCTGTGCTTGAAGAGTTGTTGAGACATTCTATTAGGTATACCACATGGTGTATGGTTAAACATAGCCCAGTCTCAATTTTTCTGCAAATTTCCCAAAAGGGTTATTCTCTGCCTCCTCTTTGCGCCTGTACATACCACAAACACAGTCACCAACACATAGCCACAAAAAGAGATTGTACTCACATATTTTTGTGGCTTAAGCATACCAATTTGATGCCGGAAATTTATGTGCATGTATTGGTTTGTCAATAAGCTTTGACAACGAATGGCAATGAGAAAGTAAGCAAGAAAACCTTTGACACAACACGAACGCAAACACATCAAGGAAACACGTGTTTTTGTGTTTGTGTGTGTGTGTGTAACCCAAATCCCAGGATTTTAAGGATAATAGAATTTGGGCATGTCTAAATGCCAGTTCCCAAACATCTGCTTTAGTTTTTATATTTGAAATGATTTCAATTCCTTTGGCTTTGCCAAGAACATCAATACTGGCAAATTTGAGTGGCTTCAATCAATTTAAATTCTTAGAACAAAGAAAACCGAATATTACTTTAGGAATTTTCGCTAGAAAATCCTTTTTAAGGGAATGTAGAGAATGCCACAACATGAATTTGTAGTTAATCAAGTCTTGAAAGGATTCTTTGGTATAATAAAGCGAAGTAAACGATTTAGTTTACAGTCAAGAAGAAACGAGCTAAATTGAGCCGAATCTTTGAAACCCACCACCATGGATTCCGCGTAAAATTGACACAAAATCAAATTAAAGGGTGACATCTTTTTGGCAACACTGGTTTAAACAGCTCACGCATGTTTCGTATTTTGACTCACTATCAAACTTACTTCAGTTTGGTCTATATTTCACCATGAATCGTCTTACAAAAGAACAACGCTTGCAAATAATGGAACTTTATTGTCAAAATGTGTGCTCTGTTAAGAAAGTTCAACGAGCGACAAAGCTCAATTTTGGTTCAATGGGCACGTAAATAAGCAGCATTGTCGATTTTGGAGTAAAGATCAGTCAGAAACATTGCAAGAGCTACCAATGCATCCAGAAAAAGTCAAAGTTTGGTGCGGTTTATGAGCTGGTGACTTCATTGAACCGTACTTCTTCAATGATGATGCGAATCGGAATGTAACTGTTAATTGTGAGCGTGAGATCGTGAGATGATATCCAACTTTTTTCGCCAAAATGCAAGAACTTGACTTGACTTGCCACATGCCACACAGCACGTGTAACAATGGACTTATTGAGAGGCGAGTTGGGTGAAGATTTTATTTCACGTTCAGGACCGGTCAATTAGCCTCCTACATCGTGCCATTTAACGTCTTTTAACTGTTTCTTGTGGGGCTATGTTAAAGCTCACGTCTACTCAATTGACGCCTTGGAAAACAACTTTAAAGCGCTTATTCGTGAGATACCGGTCGAAATATTGGAAAGAGTATGCCCAAATTGGACGAAGCGCCAAAATTCTTCTGTTGCTGTGAAGTTGGTAAAGATATCTCAATTTTTTTTTGAAAATTGTGGTCGTTACTCGATGCTGGAACTGGCCCATCGGCGGTGACATTTGGTCAGCGTCAAAGCTGAATTTTGTACTGATTGCCAACACACTATTTATAGGCCGATCCTAATCTTTCAAAGACTTAAAATGTGATTGTCTTTGCAATAATCTTAGTTTTATAGTGAAAGTTTTGAGGAATCAGCTTCAGTATTTTGATGAACATTTTTCCTTTGCGTTTATTATACCCTCCACCCCATTCTATGGGTCTTATACGAAATATTCGTATAAGACCCCATAAAGTATATATATTCTTGTTCGTCATGCCATTTTAAATCGATCTAGTGTCCGTCTGTCGAAAGCACGCTAACTTTTGAAGGAGTAAAGCTAGACGCTTCAAATTTCGCACGAATACTTTTTATTAGTGTAGGTCGGCTGGGATTGTAAATGGGCCATATCGATCCATGTTTTGATATAGCTGTCCTATAAACCGATCCTGTATCTTGATTTCTTGAGTCGCTAGAGGGCGCAATTCTTATCCGACTTGGCTGAAATTTTGGATGACGTGTTTTGTTATGATTCCCAACAACTGTGTTTAGTTTGGTTCAAATCGGTCAATAAACTGATATAGCTGTCATATAAACCGAACTGGGGTCTTAACTTCTTCTGCTTCTATAGAGCGCAATTCTAATCCGATTTGGCTCAAATTTAGCATGAGGAGTTTTGTTATGACTTTCAAGAACTGTCTTAAGTACGGTTCAAATCGGTCTATGTTTTGATATAACTATCATATAAACCGGTCATGGATCTCGACTTCTTGAGCCACAAGAGGGCACAACGATTTGGTTGAAATTTTGCATGAGGTGTTTCATTAGGGCTCCCATCAACTGTGCTGAGTATGGTTGAAATCGGTTCATAACCTGATATAGCTATCATATAAACCTATCTGAGGTCTTGACTTCTTAAACGTCTAGAGGGCGCGATTCCCATACGATTTGGCTGAAACTTTGTACAACGTGTTTCGATATGACTTCCAACAACTGTGCTAAGTATGCTTTAAATCGGTCCATAACCTGATATAGCTGCTATATAATCCGATCTTGGATCTTGACTTCTTCAGGCACTAGAGGGCGCAGTTCTTATCCGATTTGGATGAAATTTAGCATGCGGTGTTTTATAACGATCATGGATCTTGACTTCTTGAGTCACTAAAGGGCATAATTCTTATCCGATTTGGCTGAAATTTTGCATGAGGTGTTTTATTACAACTTCCAACAACTGTGCTGAGTATGGTTGAAATCGGTCCATAACCTGATGTAGCTGTCATATAAACCTATCTGGGATCTTGACTTTTTGAGGGCGCAATTCCTATCCGATTTGGCTTAAATTTTGCACAACGTGTTTCGATATGACTTCCAACAACTTGGCCTAAATCAGGTTAAATGAATGCGCCTTTTATGGCTCTAAATCCTTAAATCGAGTAGTTACCGAACTATTGATGTTGAGTATTAAATTCGTACTGATCATTTATTGAAAATTTATAAACTACAATAATTCTTATCCTAATTAAAAAAAAGACAACTATATAACTTAAACTAGCTCTTTCTCTTTCAATCTTAAACCTAAACTGACCAATCGAAATACGCCACGAAACATAACCAAATATTCTACAACCGCAGACCAACCAGCCTAAGCCACGATCCTAAACAAACATTAGATAGCATTATCATGGTCTTCAAATGAGTGGAAAATTCCATTCACACAGTTTTTACTTCCTTATCACAACTCAATTTTAATTACCCTGACAATCTGTATCTGCTCGATGCATCAATGTTTGCTATCCCAAATCATAAAATACCATTGACGCTCATAGATTTATTTTAGGTTACATTTTTAGAGAATCAACAAAAGCCTGTTCCATGAACATTTTCCCGGGGCCTAAAAACTAAATATTATACCATTTCTGTTGGCTGATGAGGAGTGAAATCTATCTTAACGATATTTTGCTTGCGCTTACATTTACATTTCAAATATAAGTAAATAGTACTACATATAATCAAAATAGTCAATATTATACATAGTGATAAATGACCGCTGACATGATGAAAGTTTAGTCCTCTTATAAGCAACTTCTCCTTTTTTAGTTCCTTGATCTGGTTCTTCAAAAGCTCAATCTCTTTTCCGTGGTCAATGGTCATTGGCCCCAATGCGCTCATATTCCATCTGGTCATACTCTCCACATCGGTATACAAGCTCAACTTCATCTCCATATTATTTTCTGATGTGAATTGAATTGGAGCATGTATCACTCCACCCTTCATTCGAAGAACACATCCGGGCTCCACCTTCATGATACCCTGCAATGGCATCTTCAGCAGCCTCTGAGCGTCTGGTTTACACTGCACGTGAGCGGTTGTCTCGTTGAACATCTTGAACAACCAATGGTTTCGTTGATGTAATTGCACCCAGAAAATTTCAATACTCGTAGGCGCAAATTGGCACTGATGACGCGCAAGAGGTTTCACTGATGAAATTTCGCAAGAATTATCATTCGCATCTATCCAGGGCCATCCACCATCACAAACGTATTTTTCCTCAGACATTTTCTGACAACTGCTTAACTCCAACTCGGACATCAAATGATAGGCATCCATATTAAAATTATATAAAATGAACTGCTCTCTTGCAACGACTATCTGTTTCATGCCATTATATACAACAGGCACAGGTATTACCCTGTGTATTTGGGAGACATGATCGTTGAATAATGGTATTTCTGCAGATATCACCAATTGATTGTCTATTATAAACGCTTTCGCCTTCATTAGCTTATATATGGTGCTTAGCTGATTATGCTTCTTTCCCGGCAGTTTAAGGCTTTCAGGTATATTCTCCAGCATCTGGTGTATTTCATTCTGGAGCTGAATTGGCGTGAGCAATGAGGGATTTAATTTACCATGATTTATATCTATCAGCAATTCTATTATCTTCGCTTGGACCCTCTGGTTCTCACTTATGATTATGTGCAATTCTTTCGTCACCATGAAAAATTTGATGGACTCGCGGTACACCAAATATACCTCCTTCATCGCTTCCGTCATGTTGTTCACCCGTTCTGTTATACTTTTGAAGTTGCTGTTTACTTCTTCCGTCGTTTTGCGAATGACATTCACTGACGATTCCAGAATAGACGTCTGTTTTTGCACAAGGTATTTCAGGTCATGCTGATTTCCCAATAGTTTCCTCATGTTTTCTTCTACAACTTTCCTGTCATCAGCATCCATCGCGCCAAAGAGGATGTGCTGTAGCGAGCCAATAAACTCTAAGGGTGCTCTCTTGGATCTAGCCACATCATCATGAAACAAATATCGATTAGTGTATATCATCTCCTTCACTATCTGCTCCATCTCGTCCAGTACATGACCACAGTGGTCTTCAAAGGTCATCAATTTTCCACATGTATTTCTCATATCCACCAGCAATCGTTCGGATTTGCTAATTACCTCAAAGAACGGATCAAGCTTGAAATAGATTAGCAGATTCCATGAAGACGCTACTACATCCACAGTTCCCAAGTGATCCAGGTAAATTGCAGTAGAATTGCTTATCTCAGAGATTGAACCTCCAGTTGTAGCCACTGCTCCAATCTGACTTGTGGCAGCAAGTAGCAGCATTACTAATACACTAAAAACATGCTTGTTTGCCGACTGCGTATTCCTCAATCCTGCTTTTGTTGTTTGTGGCGACACTTCTTCCACCTCTTCATCCGAAGCTCTTATTAATGGACAGAGTTTCTGGACAGGGCGTTTTAATATGCAATCTTGCAACTTCAATGACACAACTCGAACTCTCCCATCCTTGCCCGGATGAGTCTCAATGATTCGTCCCATAGGCCATTTCGCTGGATGTGTCAATTCGTTTTTAATGATGACTACATCTCCATTCGCCAAATTCACCTCTGGCCGGTTCCACCTTCTTCGCTGCTGCAACGTTGAAAGATATTCCTCTTTCCATCGATTCCAGAAATCTCTTCTCATCTTCTGTATCAGCTTCCACTTGTTGAGAGATCCTACCACTTCGTTGACATACTCCGGTACATCCGTCGTCTGCCTCCCAATCAGAAAATGACTCGGTGACAAAAAATCAAGAGATTCCACTTCTTCATTATCCATATACACCAATGGCCTTGAGTTTAAAACCGCTTCGATTTGGCACAGCAATGTGGCCATTTCCTCGTAACACAGATTTCACGCCAGACTCCCAAATCCCTCCTTGATGAGGGGCTGCCGGGGGGATAAAATGCCACTCCACACCTTCCTCCGCCAGCAATGGCATCACGTCTCGATTTCTTTGAATAACAGCTTTGTAGTCCGCATCAAGTCTATTTTTCGCTCCAACAAAATTTGTCCCATTGTCGCTGTACATTTTAGCACTCTTTCCTCTTCTGGAAAAGAACCGTTTCAAGGCTGCCAAAAATGCTGATGTGGACAAATCGCTCACAGCTTCCAGATGAATTGCTTTTGTTGACATGCAGACAAATATAGCAATGTATCCTTTAAAACACTTTTGTCCTCTGTTTCTGGAGCACTTCATCCATATAGGTCCAGCGTAGTCCACTCCTGTATATAAGAAAGGTTGCATCGCTGTAACCCTCGAATCTGGCAAGTTACCCATTATCTGCTTCGCTGTCTCTTGTTTGTACCGTATACATCTTGGACACGATCGTATACACTTTTTTTATCGCTGCTTTCAAGCCAATAATCCAATATTTGCGTTTTGTGGATGTTTCAGTCAATCTGTTTCCTCCATGTAAAGTTGCCAGATGAAACGATCGCACTATTGCGGCTGTCAAATTCCATTTATTCAATACAATTGGATGTTTTTGATTGAAGGACATATTTGCATTTTGCAGTCGACCACCAACTCGAAGTATGCCTCTTCTGTCTAAGAAAGGATGTAGTCCCACTATACGGCTGCCTCGATCAATTAAAGATCCTCTTTTTAAAGATATAATTTCTTTAGAAAACATAACTTGCTGATGACGTGATAGTATATGTTCTTCAGCTTCTATAAGTTCATGGACAGCTAAACCACCGGAAATTTTGATTTTATTCCTTGTCCTCTCAATAAATCGAATGACGTATGCCACTACACGCCGCATTTTAGAAAACCTGGAGTATCTCGTCATTATATCATCCAAAAAATTTACTTCTGTTGTTACCATCGTCGATGCTATCACTGCAGTCCTCTGTGGTAGTTCAGGCCAATGACTTGAAGGCTCCCGCAACCATTCAGGACCATTCCACCATAGCTTATAGTCCATTAGCCGATGTGGTTGAATACCTCTTGATGCAATATCTGCTGGATTTTCCTTTGTGCCAACATATCTCCATGTTGCTGTTGGTACAAGCACATTTATATCCTGCACCTTATTCTTAATGAATTTGTCCTTGCTACGATTATTTTGGATCCACCCCAGTGTGATTGTTGAATCAGTCCATGCAAACACGTTCGTCTCTCTTCCTATGATTTTCTCTGCCCTATTCAACAATCTCGCCAACAGATGTGCACCACACAGCTCCAATTTTGGCAGCGTCTTTTTATTTTTGATTGGGTTGACCTTACTTTTGGCAGTTAGTAAAGTCACCCTCATTTCACATTTAATGAATATTACTGCGGAATATGCTTTCTCGGACGCGTCTGAAAAGCCATGAAGCTCGAACTTTGTAGTTGTCGATGTACCCAGCCATCTAGGGATTTTTATTTTATGAAGAGAATCCAAATGATTTGCGAATTCTAGCCATTGCGTCAAAATTTCCTCGGGTATCGTCTCATCCCAATCTATATTTAACAGCCACAGCTTCTGAACGATCAATTTTGCTACCACCGTTATTGGTGATAACCATCCCAATGGGTCGAAAATTCTAGCTACCAATGACAGTACTTTTCTCTTTGTCATTTGTGAAGGATTACTAAAGCTGACGTTGAATCGAAAGTGGTCCATATTGGGATCCCACCCAACACCCAAGGTTTTTATGGACTCGTCGTCTTTAATCGATATAACTTCATTGCGTCCTCGATTTTCTACAATTTCCGTAATTTTAGGGTCATTTGAAATCCATTTTCTCAAATGAAAATTAAACTTCTGCAGCTGCTGTGCCACTGATTGCAGAATATGTTGACTTCCCTTTACAGTATCAGCTCCAGTCATGAGGTCATCCATATAAAAATCTTCTTTTATAATATTTTTCACCATCTCCTCTTTGCAGTAATCACCTATCATGAATAGTGACCTTACTGCCAGAAACGGCGCCGCTGATGTGCCATATGTTACTGTTGTTAAACGATATTGCTTTATTGGTTCCGCTCTGTTCTCTCTCCAAAGTATGTATTGATATTCTTGATCTTCTGGCCTCACTACAATCTGCCGATACATCTTTTCCACGTCTCCTGTCAATACATACTTCCATAAACGCCATTTCAACATTATATCAAATATATCGCGTTGAAGTTTAGGTCCAGTGTGCATTATGTCATTCAAACTTCTTTGATTCGATGTTTTCGCTGATGCATCAAACACCACTCGCACTTTCGTTGTTCGGCTATCTTCTCTGATCACTGCTTGATGCGGTAAGTAATATTTTCCTTTCATCTCCATCGGTACTTGCACCATATGACCCAGTTCCCGATACTCTCGCATGAAGGTTATATATTCAGCTTTTAGTGATGGATATTTCTCCAACTTCTTTTCACCATTCAAAAACCTGGCCATTGCTTGCGGTTTGGATTCGCCTAGTTCCATATCAGCCTTAAAAGGTAATGACACCATCAATCGACCATCATCTCGAATAACGGTCGATTTTTCAAAATTCTGCATGCACCACTGGTCATCATTTGTACACTGATCTTCTGCTTCCACTTCCTCTACTTCCCAAAAACGTTCAAGGTTAGTCGCAGCCACCTGCACTTTTTCCACTTTGCTTATTCCATTGGATAGAGCTCCAGATACTATCCAACCAAGTTTCGTTTGTTGTGAGAACGGACCGCTTACTCTCTTCTGCCCTTTTTCCATTATGTCGGCGTAAATGTCTCCACCGATTATTAGATCAATGCGATCGGATTTATTGAAGAATGGATCAGCCAACATACAGTTTCGCCATTGCTTCATATCTATGTCGAAGGATTTACCTGGCTGCTGGCTCATTATCGTAGGTAGTACCATCGCCTGTGAATTGAATACATGTTTGCTAAGAAATCTTGGCTTTATAACTAAGTCCACTTTGTACTTCGACACACCAACCAAAGTACCACCCAAGCCGTGTATTTCCGTTTTTTCTTTTATCCTTGGCAATCCCAAAATCTGCGAAGCTTCTTCCGAAATTGATGTTATCTGTGACCCTTGATCTATCATTGCCCGTAGCAACTCAAATTCTCCCGTCGCTGCCCGTACTTTTACCAATGCTGTTGCCAATAAAACTTGTTGTTGTTTTCTCTCAATTACCATAGATGATGTGGGATTAACTTGCTGATTAACGCTTCTTTGGTCACCATTGTGAAGATAATGATGGTGATTACCTCCACATTTGTTGCAGCGCACAACACTATTGCATTTTCTGTCTGTCCTGTGTAAAAGACAAACGAAACAAATTTTTTTTCGCAGCTACCGCAGGCTTTCTCTCTGCCGGTGTCATTGCCAACATCTTCCTGCATTCTATCACCCCGTGCCCACTTTTCTCACAAAAGTAGCAAAATTTGGTTGACATATTATTTTTGTTTCCATAAATTCTCTTCACGTTCACTTCTTGCTCTCCCGCCGCTTCCAACGCAAGGTATTGTTGTTGCAAAAATTCTAAGACATCATCCAAAGTTTGAATTTCTCTCGGCTTCCTTACTTGTTGCTCATATAGCCGCAACCCATCTTTATCAAACTTTCTCACAATTATTCTGGCAATAAATGGTTCAGCATCCTTTGTAGACACATTCATGCCCCTCAACGCCATTACACAGTTTTTGGTAGTGTCAAGCATGCGTCTTATACTTGCCGCTGAATCGCTATTCATTACTGGTTGGTCCAGAATCTTATCACACAAATTCGTGAACATCAATCTCCTATTCTCGTACCTTTTCTTCAATAATTCAAAGGCAGCTTCATAATTGGAGTCGGTTATTTTTAAATGCTGAATTAGTTGAGCTGCGTCTCCTTTAATGGCTGCCTTCAGCCTGTATAATTTCTCTACTTCGGAAAAATGAGGCGAATTATGCACCAAATTTTTAAATAAGTCATGGAATGACTCCCAGTCCTCAATTTTGCCGCTGAACTCGGGTATCCTCACTTCGCTTAACCTGATGTTGCTGCGGATTTCTTTTCCCTCTGGTTTCTCCATTTTTTGCTCTCCAACGACTTTCCGTCGAATACTAAGTCTTTCCGTCATCTCCTCGTATTGTTCAAAGACTTCCTCGTCTATTTCATTCGTTGCCAGCAACTTGTCATAAAATCCATTCAACTGCCGCAAACTATCTTCGATATCTCTCTCATCGACTCCACAGACAGACCACAACAAGTCTCAAGGAGTTGTAGCCTACGGATTAAACCCTAAAAACTGAAGGTGTATTGAAGCGGTGGGTCTGGGAAAGTACGAGACAACTTAAAAGTTGTTGCTAAACACTTTTCCGAGCAACTATCGCAGAATCCATGGTGGTGGGTTCCAAGATTTGGCCCGACCGAATTTAGCACGCTTTTACTTGGTAAATCGAAGTTCCCATTTATTAGATTAAATTTGTGTCATCACTCATAACCCCCCATAAGTAACCCATCCCACCTAAGGACAGATATTAACGATTGTTGCGAATAAAAAAATGATTTGAACTGTCTTCGAAATTTTCCTCTTGGGGCGTTTTGATGAAATTTTGTTGCACAAAAAAAAAAAAAATGAAAAATTATCTTTTTTCCCAATATTAATCATTGTTCAAAGGCAATTCATCAAAAAATTCATCTTATTCCCCAAATGAAATACTACATGCGTTTTTTATACATTTTCGCAGAAGACAATTTTTATTTTTTTATGACAAAAATGACCTCCAGTTACTGGGAAGGGCAGTGAGTGGACAGGCGATATCTTGCGAAACAAATGTTGTTCCGTTCGGCTTTTGTACCTTTTGTATACAGCTTGAGGATTGCGATGGAGTGGGACAGAAAGTTTACTTAGGGGAGCATCAAACAAATTTACGATGACGTTTTTTGTGCCAAATAGACGAGCGTCTATAAACTAAATGCTTTCGTTGTTTATTTCAATTTAACGCAGTAATGACAGCGTTAGACTGCTCGCTCCTACCCTCCCATTTTCTGTCTCTCTCACTTTACCCCAAAATGTTTCTATTGGGTTGCCCAAAAAGTAATTGCGTATTTTGTAAAAGAAAATAAATGCATTTTTAATAAAACTTAGAATGAACTTTAATCAAATATAATTTTATTACACTTTTTTTCTAAAGCAAGTTAAAAGTAACAGCTGATAACTGACAGAAGAAAGAATGCAATTACAGAGTCACAAGCTGTGAAAAAATTTGTCAACGCCGACTATATGAAAAATCCGCAATTACTTTTTGGGCAACCCATTATAAGAAGTCTATTAAGACTGTTGCATAAGTATAAATACTTTGTATGTGAGTGAAAGCTCAAATAAATGGTTGTTAAAAGCAAACATCATAAAATACAAATCTGGCAACATATGTACCAGCGTATGATACATACACTCATATGTCCCTGTATAGGTTTCCGCTAGACGTAGGCGGCTTCCTCACAATATTCTATTAATTAATTGTTAGCTGCCATCATTAAGACAGACCGCCGTAAACAACAAATGTGCTACGGCAAGAAGGCGAAAAAAATGAGTGTCTTCCATCAAAAATTTATGAAGACCGTATAAGTTAGGGTACATCAGTCAAGCACGAGTAGCTCCTGCTGGGCAATATGTTGCATTTAAGAAGGAAAAATCCGAGTAATAAAATATGCTGACTAAAGTCAATAATTAACTTTTGGATATATACATATATGGGCTAATGTACGAGCACAATGGGAAACCAGCTTCACCTCAAGACTTATTTCTACGAGTATAGAATTATGAGGAAATTTTTTAAAATTTCCCCATGTCTATGGCAAACATAAAGATTTTGCAGAAAACTTGGAAATTTTGATTTTTTAGAAAACTAGCTGGCCCAGTGTGTTTTGCTACAGCCTTAAGTGTTCGATATGGTTCAAATTTGAAAATAACTTATATTCGTATTTAACTCTTAAATACCTTTCGTAAGAATCCCATATTGTCTCGTGTGGTATAAATGTCTATTTGGGGCATAATTCTGGGGTGGGGCGACCCCCCGGGTCGTATTCTACTCTTAAAAACCTTTCGTTTAAGTCCCATTTTATCCCGTTCGGTGATAATTTTGGGATGGGGCATAATTTTTGGAAGGGGCGGCTCTCATGTGATTATACCCTACACCACCACTGTGGTACATGGTATTATAAGTTTGTGCATTTGTTTGCAACGCTACGAAAGAGAAGAGCTAGACCTATTGATAAGTATACCGATCGACTCAGAATCACTTTCTGATTCGATTTAGCCATGTCCGTCTGTACATCTGTTTGTCTGTGAGTCCATGTATTTTTGTAATCAAAGTGCAGGTCGTATTTGTTGTCCAATCATCACAAAATTTTTCACATATAACTTTTGGCCCAAGGACGGACGCTATTGATTTTGGTAAAAATCGGTTCAGATTTAGATATAGCTCCCATATATATGTATCACCTGATTTGCACCTAAATCGCCGTAGTAACTACAGTTTTCAATAGATCTGCACAAAATTTGGCACAGATTGTTTTCTTGCCGATTTTAACATATCTGCAAATATTTTATCAAAATCGGTTCAGATTTAGATATAGCTCCCATATATATGTGTCGCCCAATTTGCACTTAAATGGCCTTAGTAAGTGCAATTTTTAACCGATCTGCACAAAATTTGGCATGGACGCATATTTGACCACAAAGTTTAAAGCAAAATTTTCGGTTTTCGGTAACCATAACCCAAAATGCACCCATCTCCGAGATCTGGCGTTTTTGAAATTGGGGTCAAGGGGAAAGTCCGCTACCCTCGCGGAATTACAAAATTAAGCATCCTAACTTCAACAGCAATAATGTTTGCCATTACACAAACACATGCAGTGTGGTTAATGTCGAGTGTGGTTAATGTGGTATTTATATCATAGAGGCGTTTTCGCAATAAATTGGATATATGTACAACATGCCAACTTACGATACTTGAAGCCTTCACACCTACTATGACCGGTGAGTTATTCTAGCCAGAAGACAAAACGCGTCCCATAGTGGTTGTTGTGTGATGCGATCTCTGGCTTTCGGTTTCCATTGCAAAAATCTCCGATCATTGAGTTCGTCTCGAGAGAAAAACAAACAAAAATTTTAAAATTAAATGACCTTCACCCTAGCAGGCAAAAAGACTTAAAATAAGTTAGGCCGCGCCGAATCTTGGAAACCCACCACCATAGATTTTGCTAATATGTAGAGAAAATAAAAATGTACAAGGGAGCTATATCAGGTTATAGACTGATTTGGATCATATCTGGCACAGTGGTTGGAAGTCGTAATAGAACACGGCATGCATAATTTCAGCCAAAGCGGACAAAAATTGCGACTTGTAAGGCTCAAAAATTCAAATCGGGAGATGGGTTTATATGGGAGCTATATCTGCTATAAACCGATTCGAACTTAATACAGTCATTGGAAGTCATAACATAACACCACATGCAAAATTTCAGCCAAATCGGACAAAAATTTCGGCTTGAGCTATATCAGATTATAGATCGATTTGGACCGTACTTGACAAAGTTGTTGGAAGTCGTAATAGAACACTGTTTGCAATGTTTAAGCCCAATCGGACAAAAATTGCGGCATGCAGAGGCTGAAAAAGTCACATTGGGTGATCGGCTCATATGTGAGCTATATCAGGTTATATACCGATTTAAATCGTACTTGGCACAGTTGTTGGAAGTCATTGCAGAATACTACATGCAAAATTTCAGCTAAATCGGACCAAATTTGTGCCTTCCAGGGTCTCTAAAAGTCAAATCGGGAGATCGGGTTTTATGGGAGGTACATCAGGTTTTGAACCGATTTAGACCGTACTTGTCACAGTAATTGACAGTCACAAGAGAACACCATATGAAAGATTTCAGCTAAATCGGACGAAATTTGTATATTCCAGGGACTCAAGAAGTCAAATCCGTAGATAGGTTTATATGGGAGCTATATCAGGTTATTGATCGATTTGGAACCTATTTGGCAAAGTTGTTGGAAATAATGACAGATTACTACATGAACAATTTCAGCTGAATCGGATGAAATCAATGCTTCCAGGGGGTCAAGAAGTCAAATCGGGAGATCGGATTATATGGGAGCTATATCCAAAATTTGAACCGATATGGCCCATTTGCAATCCCCAACTACCTACATAAATATAAAGTATCTGCTACCGTGATTTCGACAGACGGACGGAGAAACGGACATGGCTAGATCGACTCACAACGTCGAGACGATCAAGAATATATACACTTTATTTCGAGGTGTTACAAACGGAATGACTAGATTAGTATACCGCCATATGGTGGTGGGTATAAAAAACGTATCTGATATTCAATATTGAGGCAAGAGTTTGGGGGACCACCCCAACCCCGACAACACCCCTAAATCGGACATATTTGCCGACCATGGCAATAGGGGGTTCAAGTAAAAGGTATTTGGAAATAAAGCACGAAATTGATAACCACTTTCGGGACCAAGTTTCTGTGCGGTTCACCCCTTCCCCAAAACACTTCCCAAACAGGACTTATTTACTGACCATGGCAATGGGCTTTGAATACGAATCTGATATCAAAATGTGGGACCAAGTATTTGGGTGCCGCCCCTTCTCCAAACCACCCCAAAGAGGACAAATTTACTATCGTAACAATATGGGGCTCAAATGAATGATCTATGCGAGTAGATCGCGAATCTGATAACATTATTCGGGAAAAAAGTCTCTGGGCCCATCCTACCCCCATAACACCCCCATAGAACAAACAAAAGGTTGTTTTTTAGAGAATAACAGGTATCTGATATATTTCGAGGGCCAAGTCACTGAGTGTCCATTGCTGTCTCTGATGGTACACCAAATGTCAATGTGTGGCCCACAGTTTTAGGAGCTTTAGACTAATCCGTAAAGAAAGTACTGTTTTGTAAGTTTTACTACCAAAATGTACGAATTGAAAACAAGTAAAAGCGTTCACCAGTGACGAATCTTTTACAGCCTCCACCATGGATCGCATTTGTCAAGTTTTTTGAATGACTTTTTGAAATAGAAACAAGTAAAAAGAACTTTGGATACCAACCACCTCAGATATATATGTAAATCCCCTTTCATCACAATCCGCTGAAAATTGGATAACTTATGCACCCAAATTCGGCACGGATATTGAGTGGTCTAATAAATATAAATCACTGTTCGATTTTGTACAACAATATACTCTCTTAGGCAGCTATATCCAAATATAAACCGATCTGAACATATAGGACACGGATGTCGAAAAGCCTAATATAAGTCACTATGTCAAATTTCAACGAAATCGTACAATAAATGCTCTTTTTATAGGGCCAAGACTTTAAATCGACAGATCGGCACCTACAACCAAATCTGGACCGATATAGACCAAATTAAACAAGGATGTAATAATCATCCTATTCTATTATAACTACACTACTATATCCGTAGTTGAATCTTAATAGGGACTGGTCTGGATCATATTTTATTCAGGTCCCGAGAACTCATATACAAGTAAGATGTTCAGATAAAAAATCAGCTTTTTATGGGATTAAGAACCTAAATTGAAAGATCGAGCTATATTTATATAATCTGATCTGACTACTTATCTGATCTGACTAACCGGGTAATAATTAAAGCTTTTATGAGCTTCTGACCCTTAATCGGCATATCGGTCTATATGACATCTACATCTAAATACATTCCGATCTTTACCATATTTGGGTCAGATGGCGGGTGGTGATTCAAATTTCAGCGACATTGGGTTCCAGACCCTTAAACGGCATATCTAAATATAATTCGATCTGAAACGTATTTGGAGCCGAGGTCTGGAGGCTATATCTAAATATAGTCCGATCTAGACCATATTTGGGTCAGACGTCAGGAGGCCTTAGATCGATCGGCCGGGAGATCGAATTATAAGGCGACTATATCAGGATGTTTACTGATTTTGACCATACTTTACATAGTTGTTGGAAGTTAAAATAAAACACTTCATGCAAAATTTCAGCCAAATCGTATAAGAATTGGGCCCTCTAGAGGCTCAGCTATAATTTTTATCCGATTTGACTGATGTTTTGCACATATCGTTTTGGTGTGACTGTCAACAGCTGTGTCGAGTATGGTTTAGATCAATCCATATTCTGATATAGCTGCCGTATAAACAGATCTCCTGGCTGAGATCTGTTTGCACGTGTCACTTTGGTATGACGTTCAACAATTTTTTTAAGTATGGTTTAAATCAGTCCATATACCATATAAACCGATCTCCTGATTTTACTTCTTGAGGCCTAGACGCAATTCTTATCCAATTTGGCTGAAATTTTGCATATATCGTTTTAGTAAGACTTCCAAATACCGTGCCAAGTATGATCTAAATCGGTTCATAACCTAATATATCTGCCACTTAAAGTGATCTCCCAATTTAATTTTCTTAGCCTCTTGAGGGCGCAATTATTATTAAATTTGCCTGAAATTGTCGACTTTTAGGGTCCATAGCTTCATATAGCCCATATACATTTGAAAAAGTAGTTCGAAGAACTTTACAAGTGCGATCCATGGTGGAGGGTATATGAGATTAGGCCCATCCGTACTTAGCACTATTTTACTTGTTAAGATTTAATTTCTGTACAACATTTTGTCAAAATATTCTATTAATAAAAATTTCAAGAAAATTTTATAATGGAAAAGATTTATCAAAATTTTATTTGTGTAAACAAATTTTTAAATGCTTAACATTTTTATTGCTTTCAAAATTGCAGTCTTATTTTGCACATTTTCCATAGTCACTTTGTTTTTGTATTATCCAATGATTATTACTTAGATTTTTTTATACCCACCCCCCTAGGATGCGAGTATACTAATCTAGTTATTCCGTTTGTAACACCTCGAAATATTGATCTAGGACCCCATAAAGTATATATATTCTTGATCGTCTCGAAATTCTGATTTGAACTAGCCATGTCCGTCCGTCCGTCCACCTGTCGGAATCACTATAGCGGCCGAACGCGTAGAGCTATCCGCTTGAAATTTTGCACAGATACTTTACATTAGAGTAGGTCGTTGAGGAGTGCAGATGGGCCATATCGGTTTAGATTTGGATATAGCTCCCATATAAAACGATCTCCCGATTTTACTTTTTGAGTCCATGGAAACCAAAATATTTGTCTGATTTGGCTGAAATTTTTCACATGATATTCTGTTATGACTCCTAACAACGGAGCCATGTACGGTCCAAATCGATCTTTAACCTGATATAGGTCCTATGTAAACCGATCTACCGATTTGACTTTCTGAGCCCTTACAAGCCGCGGTTTGTATCCGATTTGGCTGACGTTTTGTTCTGTTATGACACCCAACAACTGCGCCAAGTACGGTCGAATTAGGTCTGTAACAATACATATAGCTCCCATATTTTAGCAGAATCCATGGTGGTGGGTTGCCAAGATTCGGCCCGGCCGAACTCAGTTATTCTTTACGGCAACACCCTTATAACAAACTATCCTATGGTGTATGAAATGTTTTTCCTTTGCCTCCTTGGATATTATTTAACTTCATATATTTGCTTTTGACCATATATATGCTTTTCCCCTTTGCGGTTTAATTTTTTTTCTTCCCAGTTAATTAAATGTTTGTACTATGAAAATTTCTCCATGCATTGTCCCATATAATATGTACATATGTATATGTGCCCTTAATTTAGAAAATTTCTCATAAAATGAAATTTTCCACATTTGATGTCGACGATAGGAGACGAGTGTATGCAGAACACACGCACACACACACACACACATCTATATAACAACAATATGCCACCATAAGGATTTCATTCATAAAGTTTAGCGTCAAATTATTATTGCCTATCTTGATGGAGGCAGAGTGTGCGTGTAAATTATCGTTGCCTAACTTAAGGCGTTTAATCGTTATTCTCATGTTTCATGAAACATAGCCAGCCAAGATAATAACATGGCGAATAGCCATGATAATGATGATGACAATGGAGATGGATATGGAGATGTTGGTAACGATGTTGACAACGGAACAGAACTCATGATGACAATGACACCGAAAATGTTATGGTTGTTGTTATAATTTTGGTTGATGATAAGATGCCCCTAGAATGGCATATATTTGAGCAAAACAAAAAAAAAAACAAGAACAACAAAACAGTCAAATGATGTCAGCCTCCGAAAAATGTTATATGAATAGAGGGGAAGAAATTTTAAAAATTACAAACTTATGCTTTCCTTTGATGCCTTGGAGGTTGAGGAAATATGATTAAATATTTAAAATCATATTTTTGATTGCAAAACCTTTCAACCAGCTTAATGAGGGTTAGCTAAAAAAGGAAAACAAAGTGTTGACAAAAGAGGGGCAAGAGTGACACAATTCAAGATTTTGTGAATATTGTTGTTGTTGAATATTTGTTCATCCTTCATCCCGGCACGGGATGGCAATGAGCATCACACGGGTTGGAACTGTGAGCTCCGATTTTTGTGGTGTTCGTCGATTTAACGAGAAGCTCAACTGCGAGCTGCCGGGCACGTCCACAGATTGCGGATATTAGGATGCTACGTATATGGAGTAGCTGCAATTTCTGTCGCGGACAATCAGCGATATCGAATGGAAAGTCCCAATGAGAGGCCGGGCTACTGGTTCTTACTGAGTGCCTATGATACTCGATATGACTAGTCGAGTCATTGGCAGCTTTGAATATCCAATTGCCCTGACGTTCCACCGGGGATCGGTCCCATAGACCGCAGAGAGCTTGCTCACTTTGGAGCTTGATGAGTATCACTACCTCCACATACGGTTTTGTGGCTACAACAAACAAAGTTCTTCCTTTTGGCTTGAGAGACTTGAAAATGAAATATCCCAAGCCGATTTTTCATAAAATTAATTGCCAGAAATATCAAACATATTATAATCCCATTTTAATGCACAGAAGTTTGTAAACATTTTTGTAATCCCACATATATCTACAGAATTTTGTCGAAATTTTTATACCCTCCACCATAGGATGGGGGGTATACTAATTTTCTTCATTCTGTTTGTAACTACTCGAAATATTCGTCTGAGACCCCATAAAGTATATATATTCTTGCTCATCGTGACATTTTATGTCGATCTAGCCATGTCCGTCCGTCCGTCCGTCCGTCTGTCCGTCCGTCCGTCTGTCTGTCGAAAGCACGCTAACTTCCGAAGGAGTAAAGCTAGCCTCTTGAAATTTTGCACAAATACTTCTTATTAGCGTAGGTTGGTTGGTATTGTAAATGGACCATATCGGTCCATGTTTTGATATAGCTGCCATATAAACTGATCTTGGGTCTTGACTTCTTGAGCCTCTAGAGTGCGCAATTCTTAACCGATTGGCATGAAATTTTGCACGACGTGTTTTGTTACTATATCCAACAACTGTGCTGAGTATGGTTTAAATCGGTCCATAACCTGATATAGCTGGCATATAAACCGATCTTGGGTCTTGGCTTCTTAAGCCTCTAGAGGGCGCAATTCTTATCCGATTGGAATGAAATTTCGCACGACTTGTTTTGTCATGATATTCAACAACTGTGCCAAGTATGGTTCAAATCGGTTCATAACCTGATATAGCTGCCATATAAACCGACCTTGGGTCTTGAGTTTTTGAGCCTCTGGAGGGCGCAATTCTTATCCGATTGAGCTTAAATTTTGTACGACGTGTTTTGTTATCATATCCAACAACTGCGCCAAGTATGGTTCAAATCGGTTCATAACCTGATATAGCTGTCATATATAAACAGATCTGGGGACTTGAATTCTTGAGCTTCTAGAGGGCGCAATTCCTATCTGATTTGGCTGAAATATTGCATGACGTTTTTTATTTTTTCTTTCAACAACTGTGTCAAATAAGGTTAAAATCGGTTCATAAACTGATATAGCTGCCATATAAACCGATATGGGATCTTGACTTCTTGAGCCTCTAGAGGTCGCAATTATTATCCGATTTGCCTGAAATTTGTACGACGGATTCTTTCATGACCATCAACATATGTTTTTATTATGGTCTGAATCGGTCCATAGCCCGATACAGCTCCCATATAAATCGATCTCTCTATTTTACTTTTTGAGCTCACAAAGGGCGCAATTCTTATTCGAATTGGCTGACATTTTACATAGGTCTCCAACATATAATTTAATTGTGGTCCAAACCGGACCATATCTTGATATCTCTCTAATAGCAGAGCAAATCTTTTCTTATATCCTGGCAAAACAGGATGAAGAGATGCCGGGACAAGAACTCGACAAATGCGATCCATGGTGGAGGGTATATAAGATTCGGCCCGGCAGAACTTAGCACGCTTTTTTTTTAAATTTTTACCAGCCTTTTGTCAAAAAAAAGTTGTTCTTTATTTCTCAATTTCTCTATGGAAATTTCAAATCAAATTTAATTTTTGCTACAATATATTTGTGAAAATGTTTATATGTTAAAAAATTTTAAAATTTTAAAATTTAATTTTGCCAACTTGTAAGTCTAACAACCATTTTGTAAGACTCTAAGTTTTTACAAAAAAAAAAAAAAAATGGACAGACCAAACACACCGACCCGTCGCTGTGCTGGTCAATGTGGCATAAACTCAAAAAAACACTTGCAGTGACATTCAAAACATGTTCAAGTGCACAACAAATAGAGTTTGTCAATTTTGATGTTGTTCTTAGCATTGATGACTAGTTTGTATCGGAATAGTGCAAAGTAAGGCTTTCTTCTCTCTTACTGCGCTAAGGAGAGTTAGATGATTTATTGAGGCCTGTTTCAAAAGAAAATCGTGCTCTAAGCCGCATTCAATGATCGTTGGGTATGAAGGGCCCCCAATCAATTCGACAAAGGTTTTGATGAAGGTACATGGCGTATCAGTAATCGTTATCCACCATGCCAGCCAAAGTGTTTTCAAGTTCTATGCTATGCAATTCTTTGAATAGAAAGCATTGAATACGATCTCGGCAAAGGTGGGGCGGGGCCGTCTATATTATACCCTACACCACCGAGAATGCGTACTACTCTCAATACATGGAACCTATGATGAAATCTAGTCAGACTTTTCTTGCATACCTATTGAAAAATTGAATAGAACCACAGCCTCAAAAGGACATATTGGAAGAAAGATATATATGGGAGCTATATCTAAAATTTAACCGATTTTAATGAAATTTTTCACTCCTATTGAGACGTTACATAAAACGTCTCATGCTAACTTTTGTAAATATCGGACAAAAACTGTGGCTTCTACAGCCCTAAAAGGCCATAGCGGATGAAAGATATATATGGAGGCTATATCTAAATCAGATCCGATTTTCATGAAATTTTGCACACATATTAGGACGTCAAATAAAACATCTCATAAAAAATTTTGTAAAGATCCGATTAAAACTGTGGCTTCTACAGCCTTAAAGGAAATATCGGCTGAAAGATATATATGAGAGGTATATCTAAATCTGAACCGATTTTTATGAAACTTTGCGCACATATAAAGGCCTCAAATAAAGTATCTCATGCCAAATTTTGTAAAGATAGGACCAAAACGGTGGCTTCTACAGCTATAAAAGGCCATATCGGACGAAAGTATATATGGGAGCTATTTCGAAATCTTGACCTTTTTTAAACAATTATGTGCACAAATTGGGACGTCAAATAAAACAGCTCGGGCAAAATTTTTTAAAGATCGGACCAAAAATGTAGATTATATACTCTTAAAACTTCATATGTAAATCTGAAAAGATTTTTATTAAATTTTGCATTCGTATTGAGACTTTAAAGAAAACACTTCATGTTACATTTTGTAAAGATCGGACCAACTACAGCCATGAAATTCCATATCGGTTAAAAATTATATATGGGAGCTATATCTAAATCTGGACCGATTTAGACGAAATTTTGGACACATATGAGGAAGTTAACTTAAACACCCCATGCAAAATTTTGTAAAAATCGGACCAAAATTGTGGCTTCTATAGTTTTAAAAGTCTATATGAAAGTTATGTATGTGGGCCAGAGTTTTATTTTGAGGGGGCCCACCGCACATTTTTTCAAAATCGAAAATTGCCAAAATTCTCGCTACTGTGACTTTTTTTTCTTGCAAATTGTGGTAGCTTTATGGTGCAGGAACATCGGCGGTGACAATTGGTCCTAAAGTCAGAGTTGAATTTCACACTGATCGCCAATACAGTGCAAATATCTTTGGAAATTGTATTAATGCTTCGAACTCTAGACAACGGCAACGGCCCTTGCTGCTGCTCCGTGTGCCTAGGTTCGCATTACGGAGAAAAATACCCAAGAATAGAGCTGCCTAAGAAAAATTCCAGCTCGAGTTAGGAAAGAGGAATCGTAATGAAATTTGGGTTGGAGTAAATTAGACGACTGAAACCAGTTACAACAATTTTTCCCGTCATGTTTTGTGGAAAAATAGGATTGTCAAAAGTCGGAAATTTTTTAGATCCCAAAAATTAAACGAAAAATGTTCTCAAAATTCTTAGGAGTGTAATTTATGAAAACCGATTAATGTCTTTTTGCATTTGATGGTTTCTATAAAAAAATAAATTTATGGCGATAATCCTACTTATTTTGACAGCAGGTTCTATTTTATGCCAAAACCATTAAATCGAGCTTTCTTCGCTTATGGTAATAAAAATAGTAGAAAATTTTTTTTTTTTTTTGTTTTAGGGATATAAAATGTTTTTTTTTTTAAATTTAAAATATTTGAAAAAATTGCTACGTCAATATAAATTCTCTAAATTATGAATATACTACCATATGACCGGTAGTTTATTCATACCAAAATGTGCGAATATCAAAAAAATCTTCTAGTCGTCCGGTACATACTGCTAAGATGTGCCTGTATTCCAAATTTCATATTTGTAGCTCAATCTATAAAGAAAGTACTAAATATTAGGTTGCCCAAAAAGTAATTGCGGATTTTTCATATAGTCGGCGTTGACAAATTTTTTCAGCTGTTACTTTTAGCTTGCTTTAGAAAAAAAGTGTAACAAAAGTATATTTGATTATAGTTCATTCTAAGCTTTATTATAAATGCATTTACTTTCTTTTAAAAAATCCGCAATTACTTTTTGGGCAATAGTTCCAACTATACCACTTAAGTACTTTTTATTCCACTCCTGGTGATGATTTCAACATTTTATATTTGGTACAAATTATCGTATATTTTTCAAAACATCGCAAATGCAAATTTTGCCCATGAACATTCCACTAAGGAACAGGGGCAAACTTCTCACATATCAATGAGTGCAGTCCGATTCAAGTTTAAGCTCAATGATAAGGAGCCTCCTTTTTATAGCCGAGTCCGAACGGCGTGCCGCAGTGAGACACCTCTGTGGAGAGAAGTTTTACATGGCATAGTACCTCAGAAATGTCACCAGCATTAGGAGGGGAAAACCACCGCTGAACAATTTTTCTGATGGTCTTGAAAGAATTCGAACCCAATCGTTCAGCGTCGTAGGCGGACATGCTAACCTCTGCGCTACGGTGACCTCCACCGTAAAAGTAACTAAGCTATTTCGTACTATTGCTACCAAAATGTATGAATTGTTATACCCTCCACCATAAGATGGGAGGTAAACTAATTTCGTCATTCTGATTGTAACTACTCGAAATATTCGTCTGAGACCCCATAAAGTATATATATTCTTAATCGTCGTGAAATTTTATGTCGATCTAGCCATGTCCGTCCGTCTGTCCGTCCGTCCGTCCGACTGTCTGTCGAAAGCACGCTAACTTCCGAAGGAGTAAAGCTAGCCGCTTGAAATTTTGCACAAATACTTCTTATTAGTGTAGGTCGGTTGGTATTGTAAATGGGCCATATCGGTCCATGTTTTGATATAGCTGCCATATAAACCGATCTTGGGTCTTGACTTCTTGAGCCTCTAGGGTGCGCAATTCTTATCCGATTGAAATGAAATTTTGCACGACGTGTTTTGTTATGATATCCAACAATTGTGCTAAGTATGGTTCAAATCGGTTCATAATCTGATATAGCTGCCATATAAACCGATCTTGGGTCTTGAGTTCTTGAGCCTCTAGAGTGCGTAATTCTTATCCGATTGGGATGAAATTTTGCACGAAGTGTTTTGTTATGATATCCAACAACTATGTTAAGTATGGATCAAATCGGTTCATAATCTGATATAGCTGCCATATAAACCGATCTTGGGTCTTGACTTCTTGAGCCTCTAGAGTGCACAATTCTTATCCGACTAGAATGAAATTTTGCACGACGTATTTTGGTATGATATCCAACAATTGTGCCAAGTATGGTTTAAATCGGTTCATAACCTGATATAGCTGTCATATAAACCGATCTTGGGTCTTGATTTCTTGAACCTCTAGAAGGCGCAAATCTTATCCGATTGGAATGAAATTTTGCACGACGTATTTTGTTATGATATGCAACAATTGTGCCAAGTATGGTTTAAATCGGTCCATAACCTGATATAGCTGTCATATAAACCGATCTTGGGTCTTGACTTCTTGAGCCTCTAGAGGGCGCAATTATCGTCCGATTTAACTAAAATTTTGCACGTAGTGTTTTGGTATTACTTTCAACAACTGTGCTAAATATGATTCAAATCGGTTCACAATCTGGTATAGCTGTCATATAAACCGATCTTGGGTCTTGACTTCTTGAGCCTCTAGAGGGCGCAGTTATCGTCCGATTTAACTAAAGTTTTGCACGTAGTGTTTTGGTATTACTTTCAACAACTGTGCTAAACATGATTCAAATCGGTTCACAACCTGGTATAGCTGTCATATAAACCGATCTTGGATCTTGACTTCTTGAGCCAAGTGATGGCGCAATTCTCGTCAGATTTGGCTGAAATTTTGCATGAGGTGTTTTGTTATGACTTCCAATAACTGTGCTAAGTATGGCGTAAATCGATATAGAAACTGATATAGCTGCCATATAAACCGATCTAGGATCTTGACTTCTCGAACCTCTAGAGGTCGCAATTCTCATCCGATTTGGCTGAAATTTTGTATAAGGCCTTCTCTCACGACCTTCAACATACGTGTCTAGTATGGTCTGAATCGATCAATAGCTTGATACAGCTCCCATATAAACCTATCTCTCGATTTTGCTTCTTGAGCCCATACAAGGCGCAATTCTTATCCGAATGAACTGAAATATTACACAATGACTTCTACAATGTCAATCATCATTCGTTAATGGTCCGAATCGGACTATAACTTGATAAAGCTCCAATAGGATAACAGTTCTTATTCAATATTATATGTTTGTCTAAAAAAAGATACCGCGCATAGAACTCGAGAAATGCGATCAATGGTGGAGGGTATATAAGATTCGGCCCGGCCGAACTTTGCACGCTCTTACTTGTTTCTGATAGTCTTGCCAGGATTCGAACCCAGGCGTTCAGCGTCATAGGCGGACATGCTAACCTCTGCGCTACGGCGGCCTCCACCGTAAAAGTAACTAAGCTATTTCGTACTATTGGTACCAAAATGTATGACTTGTTAAAAATTACTTAGCCAGCCAACATAATCTACATGTAAAATTTCAGAGCTATATTTCAATCCGTAAAGAAAGTATGAATTATTACCAAATACGGTACTAGACATACGTTTCTTCCGTTTCCATTACTATTTTTCCCTATGCAAAGTGCACCTATTTCGAACTTTTTTGTTTTTTGGTACTTTTTTTCTAAATATCCAAAAACTCTTTTGGCATCATAATTTAGGTTACCATAGTGTACCTAAATTCCAAAGTTCAAAGCTCTAGCTCAATTAACAAACAATTAACAAAAGGTACCAAAAATACCAATACCAACGTACCATTTTTCCTACTTCCGGTACGATCTTTGGGAATTTTTTGTCACCAAATCTTATTTTTCGAGACGCTCTTTAATTTTAGCCCAAAATAATGTTAGTCCTTAAAAAAATTCTCTAAAATTTAGTCTTTAGAATAAAAAGGGAGGCCCCTTATCCTCGACCATAAACTTGAATCGGACTGCACTCATTGATATGTGAGAAGTTTGCCCCTGTTCCTTAGTGGAATGTACATGGACCGATCTCTCGATTTAAGGTTTTGGGCCCATAAAAGGCGCATTTATTGTCCGATGTGGCCGAAAATCGGGACAGTGAGTCATATTAGGCCCTTCGACATTCTTTTTCAATTACGCCCAGATCTGTTTAGATTTTGATATAGCTGCTATATATAGCGATCTCTCGACTTAAGGTTTTGTGCCCATAAAAGGCGAATTTATTGTCCGCTGTCGCCCAAATTTAGGACAGTGAGTTGTGTTAGGCTCTTCGACATTTTTCTGCAAATTTGTTAGGCATTTATTGTCCGATGTAGCCGAAATTTGGGCAGTGAGTTCAGTTAAGCCCCCCCGACATACTACAAGTAATACATACTACTAAACAAAGAAACAAGTAAAAACATGCTTAGTTCTGCTGGGCCGAATCTTGGGAACCCACCACAATGGATTCTGCTAAACTATGGGAGCTATATCTAGTTATAGACCAAATTGTTGAGAGTCATAACAGAACACCATGTTAAAAATGTCATGGTGTCATCGAACACTGATTTTGGTAATAAAATTCAATGATTTGCAAGCATTGCTCGTTAGTAAGTCTATTCATGATGAAATGTCAAAGCATACTGAGCATCTTTCTCTTTGACACTATGTCTGAAATCCCACGTGATCTGTCAAATACTAATGCATGAAAATCCTAACCTCAAAAAAATCACCCTTTATATATATATTTTTTTTGCGTTTTAAAGACTTCGATTGTTAAGTCGTTCAGAATAGATTACTTCCTCAAGGTTTTTTCGTACCAAGAAAGTCCTGTAAACACAAAATAACCCTCGTTACTTAGAGTAAACATTATGTCAGCAATATGTAATAGTAGCCTGTCTATGTTTGAACATCCAAAAGAAGGGATGAAACAAACAAATGAGAATATATATTGGAGTGGGTAACAAAATTCAAACATAATGCTAAACATCACCTCGGATTTATACTTATTGAACACCTTTTCTGGGACGAAAACTTAAATCGTGGAATCGGTCTATGTATGTGGCAGCTTTATCCAAATGTAGACCCATCTGAACATATGGAACTCAAAATGAAATAACTTAAAAGGGCTCCCTGTGCCAAACTCCACCGAAATCGGGCAAGACATGCGTTTTTTATAGGTCCAAGACCGTAAATCGGGAGATCGGTATATATCGCAGCTATATACAAATCTAGACCGATCTGAAATCCGATCCAAATTGCAGAAGGATGTCGAAGGGCCTAACATAACTCACTGTACCAATTTTAGGCGAAATCGGAAAATAAATGCTCCTTTTATGGGCCCAAAACTTTGACCGATTGGGGTCAAATTGAAGAAGGATATCGAGTGGCCAAACACAACTCACAGTCTCAAATATCAGCAAAGTCGGACAATAAATGAGGTTACTATGGGCCTAAGAATCCCATAACCACCACCATAGGATGGATGTATACTAACCTGGTTATTCCGTTTGTAGCACCTCGAAAAATTTGATCTAAGACCCTATACGCTATAAATATTCTTCATCGTTTCGACACTTTTAGTCGATCTTGTCATGTCCGTCCGTCCGTCTGTCGAAATAATGGCAGCTATCGAACGCGTAAAGCTAACCACTTGAAATTTCGCACAGATGTAACTATTAATGTAGGTCGTTGGGAATTACAAATGAGCCATATCGGTTCAGATGTGGATATAGCTCCCCTGATCTTCCGATTTGACTTCTAGAACTCCTGGTAGCCGCTGTTTTTGTCCGATTTGGTTAAAATTTTGCAGGTAGTGTTTGGTTAGGACTTCCAACAAGTGTGCCAAGTACGGTCTAAATCGGTCTATAACCTGATATAGCTCCTATATACAACAATTTCCCGATTTAAATTCTTGAACCCCTGGAAACTGCAATTTTTCGTTCGATTTGGTTAAAGTTTTGCAGGTAGTGTTTTGTTGGGACATATAACAATTGAGCCAAGTACGGTCGAAATCGGTCGGTAACCTGATATAGCTCAAATATACACCGATTTCCCGATTTGACTTCTCGAGCGCCTGTAGGCTACAACTTTTGTCCGATTTGGCTGTAATTTGGAGGTAGTATTCTGTAATGACTTACAAAAACTTTGCTAAGTACGGTCCAAAGCAGTTTACAACCTGATATAGCTCCCATATAAACCCGTCGATTATCCTTGTTCGGTTCCTAGAAGCTTTAATGTTTGCTGATTTGACAAAAATTCGATATCTAAAATTAAATTATGTCTTTCAGCTAAATTTCTTTTATATAAATTTTTAGCAGAATCCATGGTGGTGGGTTCCCAAGAATCGGCCCGGCCGAATTTAACACGCTTTTGTTTTGTTTATTTTCGTACCCTCCAACATAGGATGGGGGTATACTTATTTCGTCATTCTGTTTGTAACACCTCGAAATATGCGTCTAAGACCTCATAATGTATATATATTCTTGATCGTCGTGACATTTTAAGTTTTTAAGTCCGTCTGTCTGTCGCAAGCACGCTAACTTTCGAAGGAGTAAAGCTAGCCGCTTGAAATTTTGCACAAATACTTCTTACCAGTGTAGATCGGTTGGGATTGTAAATGGGCCAAATCGGTTCATGTTTTGATATAGATGCCATATAAACCGATCTTGGGTCTTGACTTCTTGAGCCTCTAGAGGGCGGAATTCTTGTCCATATTAACCGATCTGGGATCTTGTCTTCATGGGCCTCAAGAGGGCGTAATTAAGATCCGATTTGGCTGAAATTTTGTACAACGGCTTCTCCCATGACCTTTAATATCCGTGTCAAATATGGTCTGAATCGGTCTTCAGCCTGATACAGATCGGTTTATAGATCTCCCTATTTTACTTTTTGGGCCCCTAAAAGACACAATTCTTATTCGATTTCGCTGAAATTTTACTACATACTTTACATACTTCTAAATTTGTCTTCAATACTCAATTCAATTAGCATAGCAATTATTTTCTTTTTTCCTTAGTTTGCCTAAAAAGAGATACCGCGCAAAGAACTCGTCAAATGCGATCCATGGTGGAGGGTATGTAAGATTAGGCCCGGCCGAACTTTGCACGCTCTTACTTGTTATAGCTGTGCCGCAGTGCGAAATCTCTTTGGGGAGAAGTTTATATTGTATATGGCAAGTACCTCACAAATATTGCCAGCAGTAGAAGAGGATAACCTCCACTGAAAACTTTTTCTAGGACTGACCTGAGGTGTCAGTGTCATCGGCAGAAATACTAGCCTCTTCGCTACTATGTAATGATGATAATTCGTAACAGACTCACTTGGTCAATAGTAGTCCGCCCGTTGAGATGTCACAGTAGAGACAGAACAAAGCACTTGATGGGAATTATACTTATAACCCCAGCACTGGAAATCTGAGCAACAAAATCATCCACAAATGAGTGATAACTACCATTGCAAAATACTTTCGCTATTTTCATAAAGCTACAGCATTACCCATTTTAATATTACATTGGACTGCAAGGACATTTTGGTGTGATTAAGGTTATGTCAAAAAGTTTACTTTTCCCAATTCCCCTTACTCCCAAAGCAATTCATTGTATAGCCAATCCCCTCCCCCGTACCTATAACGAGTATAGGAACATTTCAAAGTGTTCTAGGCTTCATTAAAGCCATGACCAGCAGCATTTAGAACTTTTGCTGGTATTGTTTTCTTAGCAATTAAAAATGCATTAAGCCCGACTACCAATTATGCGCAAAAAACCTACTGAATAATAAATTTGGGAAATAAAAAAAAACAAGTAAAAGCGTGCTAAGTTCGGCCGGGCCGAATCTTATATACCCTCCACCATGGATCGCATTTGTCAGGTTCTTTTCCCGGCATCTCTTCTTGGGCAAAAAAAAGGATATAAGAAAAAATTTGCTCTTCTATTAGAGCGATATCAAGATATGGTCCAGTTTGGACCACAATTAAATTATATGTTGGAGACCTGTGTAAAATGTCAGCCAATTCGAATAAGAATTGCGCCCTTTGGGGGCTCATGAAGTAAAATAGAGAGATCGGTTTATATGGGAGCTGTATCGGGCTATAGACCGATTCAGACCATAATAAACATGTATGCTGATGGTCATGAGAGAATCCGTCGTTCAAAATTTCAGACAAATCGGATAATAATTGCGACCTCTAGAGGCTCAAGAAGTCAAGATCCCAGATCGGTTTATATGGCAGCTATATCAGGTTATAAACCGATTTGAACCATACTCGGCACAGTTGTTGGATATCATAAGAAAACACGTCGTGCAAAATTTCATTCCAATCGGATAAGAATTGCGCACTCTAGAGGCTCAAGAAGTCAAGACCCCAGATCGGTTTATATGGCAGCTATATCAGGTTGTGAACCGAATTGAACCGTACTTGGCACAGTTGTTGGATATCATAACAAAACACGTCGTGCAAAATTTCATTCCAATCGGATACGAATTGCGCACTCTAGAGGCTCAAGAAGTCAAGACCTCAGATCGGTTTATATGGCAGCTATGTAAGGTTATGGACCGATTTGAACCACACGTGGCACAGTTGTTGGATATCATAACAAAACACTTCGTGCAAAATTTCATCCCAATCGGATAAGAATTACGCACTCTAGAGGCTCAAGAACTCAAGACCCAAGATCGGTTTATAAGGCAGCTATATCAGGTTATGGCCCGATTTGAACCATACTTGGCACAGTTGTTGGATATCATAACAAAACACGTCGTGCAAAATTTCATTCCAATCGGATAAGGATTGCGCACTCTAGAGGCTCAAGAAGTCAAAACCCAAGATCGGTTTGTATGGCAGCTATATCAAAACATGGACCGATATGGCCCATTTACAATACCAACCGACCTACACTAATAAGAAGTATTTGTGCAAAATTTCAAGCGGCTAGCTTTACTCCTTCGGAAGTTAGCGTGCTTTCGACAGACAGACGGACGGACGGACGGACGGACGGACGGACGGACGGACAGACGGACGGACATGGCTAGATCGACATAAAATTTCACGACGATCAAGAATATATATACTTTATGGGGTCTCAGTCGAATATTTCGACTAGTTACAAACAGAATGACGAAATTAGTATACCCCCCATCCTATGGTGGAGGGTATAAAAATTAGTTAATGATGATTCAATAGAGGCTTTTTTGGGAAAAATGTTGAAAACCATAACGGAGTTTTAACACTCAAAGAATTTGGTCAAAGGATCATTGCCCTGAAAAAAAGAAAGAGTAAATAGTTCTAATGAAGAGAAAGCGAAGTTTTAATATACCTACCCACGAGAGAGGGTAGATTTTGCATCCATTTTAAAGTGAATAAATATTTTTAGTCCCCTTTCCAAAGGGAAATGGTAGTTTTAGAACCCTTACTCAAGGAAAGGGTAGTTTTAGTACCCTTATCAAGGGAGAGGGTAGTTTTAGTACCCTTACCCACGCGTTTCCCATCGGAAAAGTTTTAGCACCCTTTCCCAAGGGAAAGAACAGTTGTAGTACCCTTTCCCACGGTTTTGATTTTTATATAACTCCCATATAAACTGATCTCCCGATTTAACTTCTTGAGCCCCTTACAAGCCACAATTTTTGTCCGATTTGGATGAAATTGAGCATTGAGTGTTCTGTTACGACTTCCAGCAACTGTGCCAAGTACGGTCCAAATCGGTCTAAACCTGATATAGCTCCTTTATAAACCAATCTCCCGATTTGACTTCTTGAGCCCCTTACAAGCCGCAATTTTTGTCCGATTTGGCTTATATGTTGCATACGGTGTTCTGTTACAATTTTCAACAACTGTGCGAAATACGGTCCAAATCAGACTATAACCTGATATAGCTCCAATGTTAACCGGTCTCTCTATTGTCCTTGATCGGTTGCTAGGAGCTTTTATTTTTGCTGGTTTGACAGTACGGTCCGAATCCATGGTGGTGGGTTCCCTAGATTCGGCTTGTTATGTTTTATATTTGATGCTTATACTACATTTTATAATTACATAATAATAATATCTTCAACATCCAATTAAGAAACTATTGTAGTCGACAGTACAATACAACCTCATCCAAATAATTAGCTCCTTATAAAACCAAGTATACAAAATTTTATATCCAATTAATTTTTTTGTGTTTTCCATTTCATTGCAGATCATTGAAACGCATTTCTAGAGGATAATGCGCATAACTTATATCTGAATCCATCTGAAAGAATTTTTAATAAACAAACATAGTAATTTTGGTGTAACTACACAAATTGAATGGAAAGTTATTTAAAAAGTCATCACAATGAAAAATTAAACAGAAAAGCAAAAAAAAAAAAAGCCAAAACAAGAGAAAAAACAGAGCATAGGAAATTTTAAATATCAACGAATGTAAACAGATTAAATGATGGAATGTCATATTAAAAAACAAGTACTACTGTTAAAAATAAGAAAAAAAAACTGTATACCTTATGTGTAATTGTATTTAAGTGTATATATATAGAACATGTTTGAAGAAAAACTAAGGAATTCAGAAATAAAATCTTGGAAATTTTCATAAAATTTAAAAGTACAAGACAACTAACTTTTTATTGAGTACCTAAAAGTATGCAATATAATGTAGTTTATTGAGCCCCATGTTGATAGGCTATATTGAAATACTTGCTTAAAGTCATTGTAGAACAAACAAAACATCAGCGAAACAAAGTAGGCAATTATAGATAGTAGACTATCAATTTGAATACATTATTTTGCAGAAAATGGTAGTCATGAAAAATTTGAGTAAAAATTTAAAAAGATAAAAAACGATATATTAATAACAAAAAACAAATATTACAAAAAAAAAAAAAACAATTGTAAATCCATTGAAATACTCAGAAAACATATATGTTTTTAAGTTTTATTGTATACTGATACTATATAAGGGAATGACTTCCATATAAGAAAAATCAGATAAAAAAGTAAAACGGTTTGAAAAAGTTTTTTTTTTTATAAATTTTATGTACACAAAATAAACTATCATTAAATAAAAATGTAAATGGCTGTTAACTACGTACATTTAAACTGTTATATAAAATTATATACATATAGAAATTAATTATTTTTAGGCATACAAAAAATTAATTATTTTATAAATCAGCAAGTAAAAATAAGAATAGAAATTCGTATAAAATTTAAATGTCAATGTTTAAAGAGAAAAATCTTAATGATAGAAATTGAAAATTTAAAGAAAACAGTTGATCGGGAAAATAAAAATGATTGCAGGTACATAAACTAAATGCATGGCAATTTCTCTTCTTTTCATTTCTAAGTTTGAATGAAAGATTTTTAATTTGTTGAATTTTATTCCCTTACTTAGACATTTTTATTATTTCGGTATTCTGTTTGCAACACCTCAAAATATATGCGTCTGAGATCCCATAAAGTATATACATCATGTCATGTCATTCTAAGTCGATCTAGCCATGTCCGTCCGTCTGTTTGTCGTAAGCACGCTAAATGTCGAAGGAGTAAAGCTAGCCGCTTGAAATTTTGCACAAATACTTCTTATTAGTGTAGGTCAGTTGGGTTTGTAAATGGGCCAAATCGGGCTATGTTTTGTTATAGCTGCCATATAATCCGGTCTTGGGTCTTGGCTTCTTGAGCCTCTAGAGGGCTCAATTCTCATCCGATTTGACTGAAATTGTGCACATAGTGTTTTGTTATGACTTCCAATAACTGTGCTAAGTATGGCGCAAATCGCAACATAAACTTATATAGCTGCCATATCAACCGATCTGGGATCTTGACTTTTTGAGCCTTTTTTGTACAACGGCTTCTTCCATGACTTTCAACATACCTGTCTAATATGGTCTGAATCGATCAATAGCTTGATACAGCTTCCATATAAACCGATCTCTCCAACAAGGCGCAATTCTTACACGAATGAACTGAAGTATTACACAATGACTTCATCAATGTTCAGCATTCATTTTTGATCTAAATCAGACTATAACTTGGTATAAAGAGATACTGCGCATAGAACTTGACAAATGCGATCCATGGTGGAGGGTATATAAGATTCGTCCAGGCCGAACTTAGCACTCTCTTACTTATTTTTATTTTAAAAACGACAATTGTTTTAATACTTAAAAGTAATATTAAATATTAACTAGTATTAAAACATCAGCCTAAAAGGGACCCGACCATGGAACCATCATAGACTTTCTCAATATTCGGAAGAGTAGGATATGCAAAGACCTAATTTTGAAATATTACGCAGTGCAGTGACAGGAAACTCAATGCCGTCTAAAGAACAGGGAGCAGACGTCTCATCGTCTGCTCCGACTTCTTTGCACCCCACATCACTCACTCCCAAGTAGTCTATTTATTGGAGAACCAATGATTGAGGTCATCTAGATAAACCTCCACCGCAGCGACATAGCTACACATGCTCTGATGGAGAAACTCAACAAGGGCAAGATTCATTTTGCCTTCATTCAACAACCATGGACGACCCGAATTAAAGTATGTGCACCAAACTATATCAACTAATAATGATTCTATTCTAAGTCTGGTACTCGGCCGAGTTCCTGCGTTATTTGTCATAAAAATTTAGATTATAAATTTTCCAGTCGGATGCAACAGTGTTGAGACAGGAAGATAGTGCAGTACATCGACATCACTTTATATGCTTTCGACTGTCCGATACCGCAACTCGCCACGGAACTGCAACTGCCGGTGAGGAAGGCACAACAGACTGGAGATGAGGTACTAATAGGGTGTGATGCGAGCTCTCACAACATTTCGTGGAGTAGTACTAACATTAATACGCGGGGCCAACCCCTGGCAGTGATCTTTGTTAATAGGATTAGGGAGAAGGTTTTAGATTTGACAATATGTTCGGAGAATCGAAGGATCTCCATATAGCACTCTTTCTCTGACCATAGCTACATTAGGTTTAGAGTAGCACCGCCAGCGCCGAATCCAAAACGATTCCGTAATAAGTTGATAACCAACTGGTCAAAATTCGGAAGACTACTCAGAAGAAGACTTGAGCAAGATAATTTAGATTGTCCAAGCATTGTCTTCAATGAGGACAATGTCAAAAGGATTGCGACTGCACTAGTGGGGTCTTTCGTAGATAGTTGTCCTCTTTGAGAAAGGAACCCTGGATGACCGGGAGATTCGCAAGACGGGGAAAAAGGTCCGCAGAGCGCGTCGTAAAAAAGCGGAAGTTTATTAGGATGTGTATTACACACGACTCAAGGAATATAATAAGAGCTTCTCTGTCAACAGATCGACAGCGTTAATGACGCCGGCAAAATGGAAAAGTTTATCTGAAAAACCCATGTCCGAACTGAAATGTTAGTAGACGACATGGGACTGAGAGCAGAGACAACAGAGGTCGCATTTTCCATAGGATAAAACGGGGCTCACGGAGACAACGGAATCTTGGAATAATTAGGTTGATCGAAGGCTTGTTATAACAGAATTTATGACAAACCTTCACGGAGCTTCAAACCATTTAAGTCACCCAGACCTGATTGAATATTTCCGGCTTTATTGACTTTATCTGGTCA
>NC_081552.1:13004525-13007025 GCF_963082655.1 Stomoxys calcitrans | reverse complement strand
ACTGCCCCAAATTTCAGCGAAATCGGATAATAAATGTGTCTTTTATGGGCCTTAGACCCTAAATCGGAGGATCGGTCTATATGGCAGTTATATCCAAATCAGGACCGATCTGGATCAAATTGACGGAGGATGTGGAAGAGCCAAACACAACTCACTGTCCCAAATTTGAGCAAAATCGAATATTAAATGTGTCTTTTATGGGCCTAAGACCCCAAATCGGCGGATCGGTCTATATGGGGGCTATATCAAGATATAGTCCGATATAGCCCATCTTCGAACTTAACCTGCTTATGGACAAAAAAAGAATCTGTGCAAAGTTTCAGCTCAATATCTCTATTTTTGAAGACTGTAGCGTGATTTCAACAGACAGACGGACGGACATGTCTAGATCGTCTTCGATTTTTCCGCTGATCAAGAATACTTTATAGGGTCGGAAATGGATATTTCGATGTGTTGCAAACGGAATGACAAAATGAATATACCCCCATCCTTCGGTGGTGGGTATAAAAATGGCGGAACCGAATTTCTCAAAATTTTCGCATATTGTGTAGGTTGGTCTGGAAGGACATATAGGCGATATAATTTTTCGGTATCGGAAGGGGGACGGACCCTCCCCCTTAGCCAAAAACAAAACACAAAATCAAAATAGGGCCGATCGGGACAATATAGGTATTAAATGAGAGGTTTTGGAGAGTAGAATACGAATACGGTAATAAATTTTGATTCTATGTACCCATCGGGCCGCCCCAACCCTAAAACTCCCCTAAACAGACATATTTGACGTTCATTTCAATATGGGGCTCAAATGAAAGGTATTCGGGAGTAGATTTCGAATATGACATACAAAATCAGATCGAAGTACAGGGGGTTACGCCACCCCTCAAAAACGCCATTAGACCCCATATGACTATATGATACTTGGCTGAAACGATTTTCTTGAACGTTTGTCTGGAAAGAAACATAGGCTATATAATTTTTAGATATCGGGTAGAGCCGGACCCTCCCCATTACCCCAAAAACGCCACCCATATCCGAAAGTGGTTCGATGGGCACAATAAGGGTATCAAATGAAAGGTATTGAAGACCAGAAAACGAATGTGGTACTAAAATTTGGGCCCAAGTACTCAGCGGGCCCAACCCCAAAACTCCTCCAAACAGATATATTCGAAGTTCATATCAAATGAAAGGTATTTGAGAATAAACAAGTAAAAGCGTGCTAAGTTCGGCCGGGCCGAATCTTATATACCCTCCACCATGGATCGCATTTGTCGAGTTCTTTTCCCGGCATCTCTTCTTAGGCAAAAAATGATATAAGAAAAGAGTTGCTCTGCTATTAAAACGATATCAAGATATGGTCCGGTTCGGACCACAATTAAATTATATGTTGGAGACCTGTGTAAAATTTCAGCCAATTCGTATAAGAATTGCGTCCATTGGGGCTCACGAAGTAAAATAGAGAGAACGATTTATATGGGATCTGTATCGAGCTATAGAACGATTCAGACCATTATAAACACGTTTGTTGATGGTCATGAGAGGATCCGTCGTACAAAATTTCAGGCATATCGGATAATAATTGCGACCTCTAGGGGTCAAGAAGTCAAGATCCCAGATCGGTTTATATGGCAGCTATATCAGGTTATGAACCGATTTGAACCTTATTTGACACAGTTGTTGAAAGTAAAAATAAAATACGTCGTGCAAAACTTCAGCCAAATCGGATAGGAATTGCGCCCTCTAAAAGCTCAAGAAGTCAAATCCCCAGATCTGTTTATATGACAGCTATATCAGGTTATGGACCGATTTCAACCATACTTGGCACAGTTGTTGGATATCATAAAGAAATACTTTGTGCAAAAATTCATTCAAATCGGATAAGAATTGTGCCCTCTAGAGGCTCAAGAAGTCAAGACCCAAGATCGGTTTATATGGCAGCTATATCAGGTTATGAACCGATTTAAACCATACTTGGCACAGTTGTTG
This sequence comes from Stomoxys calcitrans, assembly GCF_963082655.1. NCBI lineage: Eukaryota > Metazoa > Arthropoda > Insecta > Diptera > Muscidae > Stomoxys > Stomoxys calcitrans. Next base: position 13,005,042 of record NC_081552.1, on the reverse strand, counting down.
GGTATCATAACAAAACACGTCGTGCGAAATTCCATTCCATTCGGATAAGAATTGCGCCCTCTAGAGGCTCAAGAAGTCAAGACCCAAGATCGGTTTATATGGCAGCTATATCAGGTTATGAGCCGATTTGAACAATACTTGGCACAGTTATTGGATATCATAACAAAACACGTCGTGCACAATTTCATTCTGATCGGATAAGAATTGTGCACGCTAGAGGCTCAAGAAGTCAAGACCCAAGATCGGTTTATATGGCAGCTATATCAGGTTATGAACCGATTTGAACCATACTTGGCACAGTTGTTGGATATCATAACAAAACACGTCGTGCAAAATTTCATTCCTATCGGATAAGAATTGCGCACTCTAGAGGCTCAAGAAGTCAAGACCCAAGATCGGTTTATATGGCAGCTATATCAGGTTATGGACCGATTTGAACCATACTTGGCACAGTTGTTGGATATAATAACAAAACACGACGTGCAAAATTTCATTCTGATCTGGTAAAAATTGCGCA